>NC_084731.1:69254857-69357357 GCF_033978785.1 Entelurus aequoreus
TATATAAATATTAAATGTTATTCTGAATGTTACTAGATTACATATATTTACAGCATGTATATAAAGCCTTAATGGAGATGTTTGAATGTTTTTTTGAGCGCTTTATAGGCAGACTAGAGCAACTCCTATTAGCTCCATTGTTACCTGACTTTTGCTAGCATTTATTTACGTGTTAGAATACATAAAAAAGAAAAAAAAAGGTTTATTTTCTTAAATAAGTATTGTGATTGATAGGCAAAATTCCAAAAAAGTTCAGTTCCCCTTTGAATCCATGATAGCGGTATTTGGTCCACTACAGGGTTTTCCCCTTACTGTATTTGATTCTGGCCGTGCGCCACGGCAACATATTAACCGCCACACTTTAAGAATGAGATTGTTGTATGAGAAAACAATATGGAGCAGTATAATATAGCGTACAACCAGATCTTTTTAGCTTTTATTGGCAATATTATGCGGAAAACGGGTCCAATTCCAACAAGTATTTCCTCCGTGCACACACTCTGTCTCCGCGTTTCACCGAAAAAAGGACTTTGATTACGTACTCTAATGTAGTAGAGATATACCCGCGGACAGGGATTTTGAACATTTATGATGACACTGGCGGCTTTTAAGGAGAGAGAGTCTCACAGCAGCACGGAGCAAGTGTGACGTAAAAATATGTAAATGTTGTATATTTGTTTCAAATGTATATATACATGTTATTGACTTTTTAAATACAATCTTTGCATCATAGCAAATAATTATTGTTAATTTCGGGGCGGCTTGGCGTAGTGGGTAGAGCGGCCTTGCCAGAAACCTGAGGGTTGCAGGTTCGCTCCCCGCCTCTTACCATCCAAAAATCGCTGCCGTTGTGTCCTTGGGCAGGACACTTCACCCTTGCCCCCGGTGCCGCTCACACCGGAGAATGAATGATGAATGAATGAGTTGTAAAAATGAATGATGGGTTCTCACTTCTCTGTGAAGCGCTTTGAGTGTCTAGAAAAGCGCTATATAAATCTAATCCATTATTATTATTATTATTATGATGCCCCTAACAACCACAGGTATCTTGACAATCTAGAGGAAACCCTTCACTGACCGCTGGGCATGGGCCGGTATGGTAACTTTAGGCAAAAATATCACACTAGGGCAGTGGTTGTCAAACTTTCTTCAGCAAGTACCACCTCAGAAAACACTCTCCAAGTACCGCCATAACGACTGGCATTAAAATACAGTAGCATAGTCCGCCTAAACATGAATTAAAAACAAGGCAGTGGTTTTATTTACAAATAAATAAATGATAAATGGGTTATACTTGTATAGCGCTTTTCTACCTTCAAGGTACTCAAAGCGCTTTGACACTATTTCCACATTCACCCATTCACACACGCATTCACACACTGATGGCGGGAGCTGCCATGCAAGGCGCTAACCAGCAGCCATCAGAGGCAAAGGGTGAAGTGTCTTGCCCAAGGACACAACGGACATGACTAGGAAGGTAGAAGGTGGGAAGTTTATGTAATATTTCAACATTACATGCCGTTTAAACAGTAACACTGTTTGATTCTTTGGCGTACCACTGGCTGGAGTGTACCACTACAAGCACATACATGCTATTTTGAAAATAAATTAAAACTCAAGTGAAAAATAGAATAGTTCGAGTGCATATAATAGTATTTTGTGCTTAATTATTGTGCCTACATGTCTGCCATTATCCTTATTAATGTACAATAATTACTGCTTTCTCTCTCGCACCCTCTTCACTCTGCATTCTTTTTTTTTTACTGCGCTTGCTCAAGTTTCGACACATTGTTTACAATTCTGCCAAAAAGGCAACCAATCAGACAACTGGACAAATTTACACTCCGATGGTCTGTTTGGTCTCCAATTAGATCACTTCTTGCATTGCGGACAAACGTACACAAATAACTTTATATTGTTTATAAATGTTACCTACAAAGGTTCAACTAATCAAATGAATAAAACCACTTACCTGTGTGGTAAGTGGTTGTTGTTCCTCCTTCATTGACTCCATTAGCCAAGAATCACTGCTTCTCGGATAATGTAGCTGGACTAATGTAGGCTCTGATTGGCTGTTCGGTATACAATTAGATGGCTTGTTACATTATCCCGGTGTAACTATAAACAATATTAATGATAAACAGCGGTAAAACTCAACAACTAATATTACCTTTTTAAGTTAAAATGCCGGTAAACCAGGACTGATATCTGCACTTTAGTAAACTAGGGCTGAACTATTAATCAACATCGAGGTTTTAAAGCGGAACTAAGTAACTTTTCAACATTAAGTTTTTGAACACCTCTATCATGGCCTGAGGGGGTCTGTATGGCTTTTATTGGCAATTAGCAACTTTGAGGAGGGTGGCAGGAACCCTGCCACACAAAAAACTACAAATGTGCTGACTTGCTTCACACCATACGTCACTCCCCCTTTCCTCATTCGTTAAAAAGACAGAAGTGCCACCAGAAAACTAATAGAAGAAGAACGCCTGTGTGCAATTACCGATTTTACGGCCGAAGCTGCAAAACAATCAAAGGAAGGAAACGTTTTGTCTGAGGAGACAAAAATAAGAAAAAGGGAACCTGCCGGGTTAAAAGGACAGTCGGGGATCAACATTGCCCCGGCTTTCACTCACTGAATTTCAGGCCGATGCTGCCTTAGCGCTGTTTCTGCTAAACTAGGAAATTACTTTCCATGCTCAAATCAAAATGATAATGCTAATGTTAGCTATCGGAAATTTGCGTGGTAGCAATAAATAGCCACCAGCTTGATAGTTGACAGTTCCACACTACTTCCTTCAATAAAACTGTCCCGCCATTCTTTTTGTTTCGGACCTGCAATCGCCCCGATACATTTTTGGTAGTCGAGTCATGTTTATAGAACAATCCATGATCATTTCTTGATAGTGTCTGCTATTTAACATCAGCATAGCCATTAGAGACTTAATATTATTGACAATATTACAGCAGACATCATGTCAGTGTGACACTATAAGTGCTAGTCCTCATGGGAAATGTGGTCTTCTGACAAACACTACCGCTTTGGTCCACTGGCCCCGCCAAAATCAACCAAAACTGAAAGTTCTTAACTTCGGTATTAATTAGTGCGATAAATAACCGCAAGAGGCTGAGGGTTTGTTACCATTCCCCTGTCGTCACCGCCATTTGAATGGCAGACATGTTCGCCAATCAGAATCTTTGAGCCTGGCCTTTGTTTTTCTCTCGCTTCAAACAGAGAGAATGAGGTCTCACTCCGTGCATCGCTCTCAGCCCCTGATTGCGTTTACTTAACAGTAGAGTTAACTGAACGCAGTGAGCCCTCTTTTCAGTCATTCACAATCTTTGTCTCTTTGGCGGGGGCGCCAGCTCTACACACACAGGAAGCGCAGACAGCCTCCCTACTCGCCAGTGAATAGTGCTGCAAAGTAACAAAAACTAGGAGGGAAAAAAATGCTGACAAAGTCAAATGTCCCATAGTGGTAATGTTTCATCTTCAAATCGGATGGGCAATATGAGCCCATCAACATTGACGAACGAGCGAGAATTCCGTGATGGCAACAAACAAAAAGACAACCTGACCTAATTTTTCCAACTTGGAAAAAATGCTAAAATGTTTAAAGGCCTACTGAAATGAATTTTTTTTATTTAAACGGGGATAGCAGATCCATTCAATGTGTCATACTTGATCATTTTGTGCTATTGCCATATTTTTGCTAAAAGGATTTAGTAGAGAACATCGACGATAAAGTTTGCAACTTTTGGTCGCTGATAAAAAAGCCTTGCCTGTACCGGAAGTAGCGTGACGCCACAGGTTGAAGGGCTCCTCACATTTCCCCATTGTTTACACCAGCAGCGAGAGCGATTCGGACCGAGAAAGCGACGATTCCCCTATTAATTTGAGCGAGGATGAAAGATTTATGGAAGAGGAACGTGAGAGTGAAGGACTAGAGTGCAGTGCAGGACGTATCTTTTTTCGCTCTGACCGTAACTTAGGTAAAAGGGCTCATTGGATTCCACACTTTCTCCTTTTTCTATTGTGGATCACGGATTTGTATTTTAAACCACCTCGGATACTATATCCTCTTGGAAAATGAGAGTCGAGAACGCGAAATGGACATTCACAGTGACTTTTATCTCCACGACAATACATCCGTGAAGCACTTTAGCTACGGAGCAAACGTGATGGCATCGTGCTTAAATGCAGATAGAAACAAAAGAAATAAGCCCCTGTCTGGAAGGATAGACAGAAGATCAACAATACTACTATCAGGAGACACCGAACCAAACACTGGACCTGTAACTACATGGTTAATGCTGTGCCGCCTGTCGAAGCCTAGCAATGCTGTTGCTAACGACGCCATTGAAGCTAACTTAGCTACAGGACCTAGTCAGAGCTATGATAAAAACATTAGCGCTCCACCTACGCCAGCCCTCATCTGCTCATCAACACCCGTGCTCACCTGCGTTCCAGCGATCGACGGCACAACGAAGGACTTCACCCGATCATCGATGCGGTCGGCGGCTAGCGTCGGATAGTGCGTTTGCTATCCAACTCAAAGTCCTCCTGGTTGTGCCGCTAATACACCGATCCCACCTACCACTTTCTTCTTTGCAGTCTCCATTGTTCATTAAACAAATTGCAAAAGATTCACCAACACAGATGTCCAGAATACTGTGGAATTTTGCGATGAAAACAGAGCTGTTTGTATTAAGATACAATGTGTCCGAATACTTCCGTTCCAACCATTGACGTCACGCGCAAACGTCATCATACATAGACGTTTTCAACCGGAAGTTCCCCGGGAAATTTAAATGATAAATTAAATGGGTTATACTTGTATAGCGCTTTTCTACCTTCAAGGTACTCAAAGCGCTTTGACAGTATTTCCACATTCACCCATTCACACACACATTCACACACTGATGGAGGGAGCTGCCATGCAAGGCCCTACCAGCACCCATCAGGAGCAAGGGTGAAGTGTCTTGCCCAAGGACACAACGGACGTGACTAGGATGGTAGAAGGTGGGGATTGAACCCCAGTAACCAGCAACCCTCCGATTGCTGGCACGGCCACTCTACCGATTTCGCCACGCCACTGCACTTTATAAGTTAACCCGGCCGTATTGGCATGTGTTGCAATGTTAAGATTTCATCATTGATATATAAACTATCAGACTGCGTGGTCGGTAGTAGTGGGTTTCAGTAGGCCTTTAATATTTATTTAAAGCCATTTCATTTTTTTGTTTGTTTGTTTATTTAGGATAACAAAGTTATTTACCTTCTAATTAAAGTACAATTGTAAACAATAATGAGGAATACACGTTTATATCCTTTTAAATAGTTACTTGCATTATTATTATTATTATTCCCCACTTTATAGTCATATTATTACTATTATCATGTTTACGTTAGCTTGCAAGCATGCTAACATTATCATGCTAACTTTTTGAGCTAGTTTTGTAACCGTTTACCGCAGAGTCATATAACTTGGTATGTGACACTTGTTCACTGTTAGCATGCAAACGATAGCATGCTAGCAGGTTAAGTTAAGCATGCTAACTTTTTCATCTAATTTTACAGGTTTTTTTTCTATTTCTGCAGCCACACACCTTAGAGTCATATAACTTGGTATATGAAACATGCTAACTGTTATCATGCTAACGTTAGCACACATGCTAAATGTTAGCAATTGTATGTAAGCATGCTAACATTTTAGGCTAGGTCTGTAGCTCATTTTGTTAAGTTACACCTAAAACTCAAAGATTCAGACACTCGGCACCATCTCAAAAGCACAGCGGCTTGCGGCGACCCCCGGCCATAGGTCCAGGGCACAGATAGCAATTTTCTAGTTATTGTTATTATTATTATTGTTCATATATTATAACATTACATTATAATCACTGTATAGTTTTATCAGTTATTTCTTCAATTTAAACGCATTTAAATGACTGCACAGGTTGTTCTTCAAAATCTTGAAAATGAAAAGTTGTAATATTTTCATATTCCAGGTATTCCTCATAAAACATGTTTGTGACATGAGGCCATTTGCATTTTTATTAAATTTTTCATTAATTTTAAGAAATTGCAGTTTTTGCATTACTACTCTTGTACTAGTGGGGTCAAACATGACCCCAAGCAGTTTCTATGGAATCTTATGTGAAGCTTTAATTCTTAGCAACTCTGACTGTCCCACTTACACATCTGATGTCATCTCTCACATCTGATGCAACTTTGACTGTCAATACTGTCCCACTTACACATCTGATGTCATCTCTCACATCTGATGCAACTTTGACTGTCAATACTGTCCTACTTACACAACTGATGTCATCTCCCACATCTGATGCAACGTTCAATCAATCAATCAATGTTTATTTATATAGCCCTAAATCACAAGTGTCTCAAAGGGCTGTACAAGCCACAACGACATCCTCGGTACAGAGCCCACATACGGGCAAGGAAAAACTCACCCCAGTGGGACGTCGGTGAATGACTATGAGAAACCTTGGAGAGGACCGCATATGTGGGTAACCCCCCCCCTCTAGGGGAGACCGAAAGCAACGGATGTCGAGTGGGTCTGACATAACATTGTGAAAGTCCAGTCCACAGTGGATCCAACACATCAGCGGGAGTCCAGTCCACAGCGGGGCCAACAGGAAACCATCCCGAGCGGAGACGGGTCAGCAGCGCAGAGATGTCCCCAACCGATGCACAGGCTAGTGGTCCACCCGGGGTCCCGGCTCTGGACAGCCAGCACTTCATCCATGGCCACCGGACCTATGCAACTCCCCCTCGCAAGGGACAGGGGAGAAGAGGAGAGAAGAAAAGAAACGGCAGATCAACTGGTCTAAAAAAGGGGGGGTCTATTTAAAGGCTAGATTATACAAATGAGTTTTAAGATGGGACTTAAATGCTTCTACTGAGGTAGCATCTCTAACTGTTACCGGGAGGGCATTCCAGAGTACTGGAGCCCGAATAGAAAACGCTCTATAGCCCGCAGACTTTTTTTTGGCTCTGGGAATCACTAATAAGCCGGAGTTCTTTGAACGCAGATTTCTTGTCGGGACATATGGTACAATACAATCGGCGAGATAGGCTGGAGCTAAACCGTGTAATATTTTATACGTAAGTAGTAAAACCTTAAAGTCGCATCTTAAGTGCACAGGAAGCCAGTGCAGGTGAGCCAGTATAGGCGTAATATGATCAAACTTTCTTGTTTTTGTCAAAAGCCTTGCAGCCGCATTTTGTACCAACTGTAATCTTTTAATGCTAGACATAGGGAGGCCCGAAAATAATACGTTACAGTAATCGAGACGAGACGTAACGAACGCATGAATAATGATCTCAGCGTCGCTAGTGGACAAGATGGAACGAATTTTAGCGATATTACGGAGATGAAAGAAGGCCGTTTTAGTAACACTCTTAATGTGTGACTCAAACGAGAGAGTTGGGTCGAAGATAATACCCAGATTCTTTACCGAGTCTCCTTGTTTAATTGTTTGGTTGTCAAATGTTAAGGTGGTATTATTAAATAGATGTTGGTGTCTAGCAGGACCGATAATCAGCATTTCCGTTTTCTTAGCGTTGAGTTGCAAAAAGTTAGCGGACATCCATTGTTTAATTTCATTAAGACACGCCTCCAGCTGACTACAGTCCGGCGTGTTGGTCAGCTTTAGGGGCATGTAGAGTTGAGTGTCATCAGCATAACAGTGAAAGCTAACACCGTACTTGCGTATGATGTCACCCAGCGGCAGCATGTAAATACTAAAGAGTGCAGGGCCAAGAACCGAACCCTGGGGAACTCCGCACGTTACCTTGACATAGTCCGAGGTCACATTGTTATGGGAGACGCACTGCATCCTGTCAGTAAGATAAGAGTTAAACCAAGACAAGGCTAAGTCTGACATACCAATACGTGTTTTGATACGCTCTAATAAAATATTATGATCGACGGTATCGAAAGCGGCGCTAAGATCAAGAAGCAGCAACATAGATGACGCATCAGAATCCATCGTTAGCAATAGATCATTAGTCATTTTTGCGAGGGCTGTCTCCGTAGAGTGATTTGCCCTGAAACCGGATTGAAAAGGTTCACAGAGATTGTTAGTCACTAAGTGTTCATTTAGCTGCTGTGCAACAGTTTTTTCGAGAATTTTGGAAATAAACGGAAGGTGGGAGACCGGTCGGTAGTTTACCATGAGGTCAGGATCGAGGTTAGGTCTTTTGAGCAGAGGATGAATAACCGCTTTTTTGAATGCTAGGGGAACAGTGCCGGAGGAAAGTGATAAGTTTATAATATTTAACACTGATGGACCTAATAATACAAACAGTTCCTTGATAAGTTTCCCAGGAAGTGGGTCAAGTAAACATGTTGTTTGTTTTATCCTACTTACACGCTGTAATAATTCCTCTAATGTTATTTCATCAAAAATAGAGAGACTATTTTGGAGGGCAGTGTCCGTCGTATATACAGTCGTATTTGTGTTAATAGAGCCCAGTTGTAGCTGGGATGCGTTGTCTTTAATCTCCTTTCTAATGAGTTCAATTTTCTTATTAAAGAAATTCATAAAATCATCTGCCGAGTGGGTGGAGCTACTGGGAGGAGTCCCTTGTTGGGTTAGCGATGCTACTGTACTAAACAGAAATTTAGGATCGTTTTTGTTGAGGCGGATGAGATTTGAGTAGTATTTAGTTTTAGCTAAGGTAAGCATGCGTTTATAAGTTATTAAACTATCACTCCATGCTTGATGGAAAACCTCAAGTTTAGTCGCGCGCCATTTGCGTTCCAGTTTTCTACATGATAATTTCTGAGCTCTAATTTCTTCTGTAAACCATGGGGTGCGCCTTTTAGGGGCCCTTTTTTGCTTTAGCGGTGCTATACTATCAATAATTTCGCGCAAGGCATCGTCAAAGTTGTTAGTGAGTTTATCAATAGAGCCGACATAATTTGGGAATGGTGCTATTACCGAAGGCAGTAGGTCAGCAAGAGTCATCGTTGTGGCAGCATTAATGTTGCGGCCGCTATAGCAGTTATTATTATTATTAGCTTGTTGACAAAGAGTCAAAACTTCAAATTTTATAAGGTAATGATCGGACATTACTTTAGTATATGGAAGTATCATAACTTTGGAGGTGGTGACACCCCTGACAAGCACTAGATCTATTGTATTACCGTTGCGATGCGTGGGTTCATGTATTATTTGTGTAAGACCACAGCTATCAATTATGGTTTGGAGCGCCACGCACTGAGGGTCCGATGGGGTATTCATATGGATATTAAAGTCCCCCATTATGATTATATTGTCGGCGTGCGTCACTAGATCAGCAACGAACTCTGAGAATTCACTGATAAAGTCCGAATAGGGCCCAGGGGGGCGGTAGATAACAGCCAGGTCGAGAGGTAGCGGTGTGACAGACCTCATAGTAAGCACCTCAAACGATTTATATTTATTATTTAGGTTAGGGGTAAGGTTGAAATTTTCATTGTATATTAGTGCGACACCCCCTCCCCTTTTAAGAGGGCGGGCAACATGCGCATTCGTATAGTTAGGAGGAGATGCCTCATTGAGCGCAAAAAATTCGTCCGGTTTGAGCCAGGTTTCGCTAAGACCAATGACGTTAAGATTGTTGTCTCTAATGACCTCATTAACCAATAACGCCTTGGGAGACAATGATCTTATGTTTAAAAAGCCCATATTATAGCTATTGGGCTGTTTTGACGAGTTTTTGTTAAGATTATCCGTAGTGGCAATATTAACAATGTTGCGTTTATTATGCGTAGTGCACTTTAAATAGTTTCGACCATATCTAGGAATTGATATGACGGGAATTTTCCGATTGTTTGTTTGGTGCTGCAATAGACTGGACATATCATAATTTGCTTTAACGTTGACTGTCAATACTGTCCCACTTACACAATTGTCATCTCTCACATCTGATACAACTTTGACTGTCAATACTGCCCCACTTACACATCTAATGTCGTCTCTCACATCTAATGCAACTTTGACTGTCAATACTGTCCCACTTACACATCTGTCATCTCTCACATCTGATGCAACTTTTTAGACTGTCAAAACAGTCCCACTTACACATCTGATGTCATCTCACATCTGATGCAACTTTGACTGTCAGTACTGTCCCACTTACACACCTGATGTTATTTCACTCATCTGATGCAACTTTGACTGTCAATACTGTACCACTTACACATCTGTCATCTCTCAAATCTGATGCAACATTGACTGTCGATAATGTCTCACTTACACATCTGTCATTTCTCACATCTGATGCAACTTTGACCACCTACACATCTGATGTCATCTCTCATATTTGATGCAAGTTTGACTGTCAATACTGTTCAACTTACACATCTGGGGCCGTACTTATCTAGCTTCTTAGAATTACTCCTAAGAAGTCTGCTAAGAGTTGACTTAAGAGTAAATAAATTCTTCGCTGAAAGCTGCACTTAAAAGTTAGTTATCAAGCGTCTTACTCACACTTTCAGCGAAGTGTAGGACTGAATCTTAAGTGTCACACTCAGAGCTGAATTACGACATTACTATGTGCCGTAAACGGAATTTTAGGTGACGTCATTTCTGTGTCCATAGAAATGACCAATCACGGAATGGAATCCGTTGTCTAAGAATAAAGAAATATCTTGGAAATATTTAAGTGGACAATGGGAGTGTATATTTTGACAATAAACTACAAAATAATACAAAACAAACTAGTCCCCGCCGGCACTCATGCTACCGCTCCCTCTCTTCTATCGCCCACACACTCACTGACGTCACTCACCTCACGGCCACACACATACGCTACTGTCATAACATTTTCTTTCCAATTCATTAATTAGGCAACTAATTTGAAACTGGTGTGGGTGGCTCTATATATACTAGCCCACTGCAGACACATGCAGAAATCAACAAGGAATCGAAAAGTATTTAATCTGTGACAAAAATAATATCCGCTCTGTCTAAACGATACCGTTTGATCAGCTGCTCGTCATCAAAAAAAACCAAAACATTGTTCCGTTCCCTGAACGTTCGCGCACGTCTCTCTCGCCTCAGTGCCATCCCCTGCTGGCAACTCCTAACCACTTAAGACACCTCTGAAGGTCTCTTAAATATCGTGGAGAGTAGGAGTGATTCTTAGACTTAAGAACGTTGATAAAAAGCTTTTATTCTTAAGTTTGAGAGTAGGACTAAATTTCGCAAATTCTCAGGACTTAAGTGTAAAATGGCACACTAAGAAGCTTGATAAGTACGGCCCCTGATGTCATAAGGCTGGCCGATGTGGACCAGAACTGATACCGCGGTATGTTTAGTTTGAATACCGATAGCTAGTAAAAAACGGTATTTAAAAAAAAATGTGCAAAGTGTTTACGGTTGCCTCTGTGTTTCATGGCTAGATAACCAGTGTTGAGAGCACTTGAGTATTTTTATTGTAAGTAGTAACGTAATGTCTTGTTTATTCTTTAAAAAGTAATGTTAGCCGTTTCTATGTCCAAGCAATTTTCTTTCATTTTGTTTGATTGTTAGGTTCATATCCCTACGCTTGTGCGTGGGTATAGATGGAGCTTCTATTCGCTCTCGGCAGTGAAAGCCGCTGGCTGTTAGGTTTAAAGCTACTTGTCAGCCACCCAGCCGCTACACTACAGTAGCTTAGTCCGCGCGGGCTATGGGTAGAGGCACTTTTCAACCGAGTTGTGGTTAAATATTTGACACACGGCACGAGCAGCAGAGAGGGGCTATCGCTAGCTGCTATGCTAAGTGGCTTAACAAAATTGAACAACATAAACAGATGAGATTAGTGATAAAGTCGCTAGAAGGAGAGAGATACCGTATTTTCCGGACCATCGGGCGCACTGGATTATAAAGCGCACTGCCGATGAATGGTCTATTTTTGATTCTTTTTTTATATAAAAGGCGCACCGGATTATAGGACGCATTAAAGGAGTCATATTATAATTTTTTTCTTAAATGTAAGACTTCCTTGTGGTCTACATCATTGTTTTTCAACCACTGTGCTGCCGTGAGATACAGTCTGGTGTGCGTTGGGAGAATATCTAGTTTCACCTATTTGGGTTAAAAATATTTTTTGCAAACCAGTAATTATAGTCTGCAAATGATGTGTTGTTGAGTGTCCGTGCTGTCTAGAGCTCAGCAGAGTAACCGTGTAACACTCTTCCATATCAGTAGGTGGCAGCCGGTAGCTAATTGCTTTGTAGATGTCGGAAACAGCGGGAGGTAGTGTGGAGATAAAAAGGTGTCTAATGCTTAAACCAAAAATAAACAAAAGGTGAGTGCCCCTAAGAAAAGGCATTGAAGCTTAGGGAAGGCTATACAGAAAAAAACTAAAACTGAACTCGCTACAAAGGGGAAAAAACAGAATGCTGGATGACAGCAAAGACTTACTGTGGAGCAAAGACGGGTTCCACAAAGTACATCTGAACATGATGTGACAATCAACAATGTCCCCACAAAAAAGGATACAAATAACTGAAATATTCTTGATTGCTAAAACAAAGTCGATGCTGGAAATATCGCTCAAAGGAAGACAAGAAACTGCTACAGGAAAATACCAAAAAAAGAGAAAAAGCCATTAAAATAGGAGCGCAAGACAAGAACTAAAACACTACACACAGAAAGACAGCAAAAATCTCCATATAAGTCACGGCGTGATGTGACAGGTGGTGACCGTACACCTACTTTGAGACAAGAGCTATATTGATGCATGCTTGGTTATTAAGGGTGTAACAGTACTGTATTTTTCGGAGTATAAGTCGCACCGGCCGAAAATGCATAATAAAGAAGAAAAAAACATATATAAGTAGCACTGGAGTTTAAGTCGCATTTTTGGGGGACATTTTTTTTGATAAAACCCAACACCAAGAATAGACATTTGAAAGGGAATTTAAAATAAATAAAGAATAGTGAACAACAGGCTGAATAAGTGTACGCCATATGACGCATAAATAACCAACTGAGAACGTGCCTGGTATGTTAACGCAACATATTATGGTAAGAGTCATTCAAATAACTATAACATATAGAACATGCTATACGTTTACCAAACAATCTGTCACTCCTAATCGCTAAATCAGATGAAATCTTATACGTCTAGTCTCTTACGTGAATGAGCTAAATATTATTATTTGATATTTTACGGTAATGTGTTAATTTCACCCATAAGTCGCTCCTGAGTATAAGTCGCACCCCCGGCCAAACTATGAAAAAAACTGCGACTTACAGTCTGAAAAATACGGTACGTGTATTTGTATTGAACCGTTTCGGTACGGGGGTTCGGTTCGGTGGTGTACCGAACGAGTTTCCACACGGACATATTAAGTAGCGTACCGCACGTTGTGTAAACAATGCACACCGAGGCACAACACACGGCATGCTAGCAGCGACCGGGCTACGACAACATGTAAAAGCCAGAGCTGGAAGACCCTCCTGCCTCGTTAAGATCTCCCGTTTGGGAACACTTCGGCTTGGTGGTGCGATAGAACAATGGAGGACGGAGGTTTGCCGACATTGTTCAGCAGCAGTAGGGTATGCTTCTGACAACATGTCAAACATGCTAACCCATTTGAAGCGTCACCACCCCCAAGTGAACATCGCTTCAACGAAGAGAAAGACGAGGAAACAGCTCCCCACCGCATTCAAGCAGCCTCTCCTCGGCGAGTCAGGCAGGGCTAAAGCAATAACAAATGCCGTTGGTGTTTTTATCGCAGCAGATTTAAGACCATATTGCATTAAAAACTAGATTTTGACCAACTTCTATGGTGGAAGAACAATGAGCCCATATATCCTCTTACTGCCAAGTTAGCCAGGGACTACCTGGAGACATTGTAACTGCAAACAGGTCTGCTCTTTCTGCAGACAATGTGGATAAACTGATTTTTCTGGCAAAAAACATGAAGATTGAGTGAAAGTCACCAGGGTTAAAGGTTGGGGGAAAATTAAAGTTAATCTGAGGCTGAGTTGACTTGAAACTGTTAAATGTTGCACTTTTTATATGTAGAAGAAAAGTTTTGTCATTTTATTTAATGTGAGCAACAACTTGAGGCAGTTTAATGTTGATTAACGTGGATCTACTAATAAAAGTCTCAATCACTCAATCAAAAAAAGCACTTTATATGTAGAAAGGTTTTGTTAAGAAACCATTCTGAGCCTTATCTTATTTAGTTTTTATTTTATATATGTTGACCACATTAACCCTGGCAATGGACCCTGTGTGTATATGTATGTTATTGTTATGCTTAGCATTCATGACTGCCTGCTGTTGCACTGATCAGCCTAGTGGTGACTCACATCCATCACACACAGAGCTATTTCTATTTTTGGGCAGAATTATTATAGTGTTCCCAATGTTATAAGGATAAAGCCATTGTTTACAAGTTTGGTGAATAAATAACCAAAACATTTATATTTTGTAGATTTCTTACTGTACCGAAAATGAACCGAACCGAGACCTCTAAACCGAGGTACGTACCGAACCGAAATTTTTGTGTACCGTTACACCCTTATTGGTTATGGTTTAAAGTCATACCCAACAATTGTGACAACGTCTTTTTACTGTCAATATCGGCTACTGAGCTTCATTTTTTTATGTTTTCTGCTGGTGGTGTGCCTCTGCATTTTTCTAATGAAAAAAATGTGCCTTGGCTCAAAAAAGGTTGAAAAACACTGGTCTACATAACATGTAATGGTGGTTCTTTGGTCAAAATGTTGCATAGATGTTTTACAGATCATCTTCAAGCCGCTTTCTGACAGTCGCTTCAGGATGCGCCGTTTTGTGGGCGGTCTTATTTACGTGGCTCACCTTCGGCAGCGTCTTCTCCCCTTCATCTTTGTTATAGCGGTGTAGCGTGCAAGGACGGGAGTGGAAGAAGTGTCAAAAGATGGAGCTAACTGTTTTAATGACATTCAGACTTTACTTCAATCAATAACGGAGCAGCATCTCCTCATCCGGAAATAACAACACCAGAAATGTGTCACGTGAAAAACTGTCCGACCGTAACTCTAATAACTAAAGTTACTTGGGTGAATAATGTAAACTCACTACACCGGTATGTTTTAGCACTTTCATGGCGAGTTTACTGACAGATATAAGTAAGAACTTGACACTGCTTTATATTAGAAATGTCAACAGCGGAGGATGAATGTCCCATAACGAGAAGATAAAGAAAAAGAAGACGCTTATCGACTACAAAGGCGGATGCGCGCAATTTTTCAGGATTTATGCAGATCCCAAATACAGATCAGCAGGTACCAGTAGGTATGAAAAGTTGCTTTTGCATAATATTGCGAAAACAAAATGGCAGACAATGTCTTACCTTACACACACCATAGTAATACTCCAATGTTGAAGCACAGTACAATCCTTCAAGCGGTGCAGCTTCATAACTTACCAAAGTTGTACTAAAACATTTTGATAGATTTTTGAGCGCCGTTTGTAATGTTCTATATTTTCAATGGAGCATATAAAATGTTGGTGTTGTTTACTTGAGTCATATTGCCATCATAGTGCAGTCTACACGTATCTCTTAGGTTTGACAGCCATCTACTGGCCACTCTTATAAGACCATTTACCAAATAAAATTGCTTCGAGGTCAGCAAGCAAAACTAGAGTTATTCCGTATATTAATCAATCAATCAAAATTTACTTCTATAGACCTAAATCACGAGTGTCTCAAAGGGCTGCACAAGCCACAACGACATCCTCGGCTCAGATCCCACATCAGGGCAAGAAAAAACTCAACCCAATGGGATGACAATGAGAAACCTTGGAGGGGACAGCAGATGCAATACATTAGGCGCACTTATAGTACTTTCCAGACTATAAGGCGCACTTAGTGCGCCTTATAGTCTGGAAAGTACGTATGTTCCAAAGCAAATTGGTGTTTGTGTAAATAAAGCTGTAGTCACTCGCCAAATGCAGTCGCTGTCCAAAGCATTGCATAACTTGCAAGTCGAAAAGTCGGTACAGCGCTGCCACATTTAAAAAAAACAAATTTGATGCGCATCAAAGTGCGTCGTCATAGAAGCCTCCAGAAAGACGCAAGGGGCGAGGGTGAGCCAAAAAGGACGTCCTGTGGAAACGGCCAAACAAAGGTACAACAAAAGCTATCGGTATGGCGGTATTGTCCCAAATATATGCCGCTTTCTAAAATGAAGTATAACACCGGTATATCGCACAGCCCTATGGTGTCAGCAGTCTCACCACCCAGGAGGTAATTTTTTATACAGCAAGTATTATCTCCACTTATGTTTTTCATTGACAGATTGTAATGTGTGATCAGATTAGCCTACTTTGTTGTTGGCGAACAATATTGTAGTTAGGTCGGTAACACTTTTGTGTTAGCTAACAGTATTGTAACATTGTAACACACACACACTTTGTATCTGACCTAGCTAACTCAAAAGCAGGCTAATGATATATTAGCTAGTTTATGGTTTAGAGAAGGGGTCCCCAAACTACGGCCCAGCGTCCAAAATCCGGTCCGCGGGAAGTCTCATGTTTTTATTTTTATTTGTCTGACCGCCTGTTCTTTGTCAACTGGAGGCAGAAATCCATCCCCAGTGATGGTGTTACAGTGGATGAACAACTGGTGCCTTTCAGAGCGTGGACCCGGCTTCTGCAAGCCCGCAAAGTACGGCATAAAGATTATTTTGTGATGCACGCACCCCATTTGCAATTGATTGGATCGTGTTCCGAGGGCGACAACCAGAGGAAGACATCCAGAAGAATCTGGGGGAAACCTTGTTCGTCCAGTTGTGCAGTGCATCCAGACACACGGGTGGCCACGTCACCACTGACAACTTCTTCACCAGTGAGCATCTCCTGGAGACGGGTCTGACTATTGTGGGAACTTAGCGACAGAACAAGCCAGATATTCCTCCAGTCATGAAAGCTTCCAGTTGCGGATAGGTCCACAGCACTGAATTTGGGTTCAATACAGCATGACCATGATCAGGTATGTGAGAAAAAGGGAAAGGCTCAGCATAATGCACCAAAGCAAGGTTGTAGATAAAAACAGCCCAAATAAAAAAACAGAAGTGATCCGCTTCTATTACCAGACCGAAGGGGGAGTAGATACTAAGGACCAGATGGCTGGCAACTACACCTGCAAACGCCAGGCGCAGAGGTGGCCCATGGCGCTTTGGTACAACATGATTGATGTCGCCGCATTTTTCAGGGCTCAGCAGCCTGAATTTTCACAGGCATCATCTATTGACGACAACACTTCCTTACAGAGCTCTGAAAAAACCTTCTGACACCACCCATGAAAACTCGACTGGACCCGACCCTGCCAGTCCTACTCACTAACGCAATGGGAAGGTGTGGAGTCACAAAATCTGCTGCGATCCAGCCACAGGAAAGAAGCACAAAGGCTCAGCAGAAGAGAAAGACGTGCTAGTTGTGTCCAAAAAACTAAGATCGCAAAGCCACTGATTGCTGTTGGAAATGAAGTACCGCTGTGTGCACACAGTAAGAGGAGATAAGATGTTTGTGTGGACTGTGTTAGGATCTCTGGCATGTTCTCTGTACCACCTCCAGACATAGGGACACACAAACATGTTTGACATGCCATTGATTGATTATTAGGTGCTAAAATGTGAATGAAAAGTAAAAAATGTACATGTCAAATATGAAATTACCGTATTTTCCGCACTATAAGGCGCACCTAAAAACCTCCAATTTTCTCAAAAGCTGACAGTGCGCCTTATAATCCGGTGCGCCTTATATATGGACCAATATTGAGCCACAACAGGTCTCACAACTACGGGATGCATAATGTAACCCCAGCCTCTACTGTAGCGTCTACTCTATGCGCCTTATAATGCGGTGTGCCTTATATAAGAACAAAGTTTTAAAATAGGCCATTCATTGACAGTGCGCCTTATAATCCGGTGCGCCTTATAGTGCGGAAAATACGGTACTCTTTTGTTTGAACAAAATATATCGTCTTAACCAAAATAAAATAAATGTCTTTAGCTTATTGCAAAAACTCCTTAACTTTGTGGCCGAGTCAAAGTTGCATCAGATGTGTAAGTGGGACAGTATTGACAGTCAAAGTTGCATCAGATGTTAGTGATTGCATCAGATGTGTAAGTGGGACAGTATTGACAGTCAAAGTTGAATCAGATGTGTAAGCGGGACAGTGTTAACGTACAAAGTTGCATCAGATGTGAGCGATTGCATCAGATGTGTAAGTAGGACAGTATTGACAGTCAAAAGTATTGACAGTCAAAGTTGCATCAGATTTGTAAGTGGGACAGTATTGACATTCAACGTTGCATCAGATGTGTAAGAAGGACAGTATTGACAGTCAAAGTTGCATCAGTTGTGTAGGTGGGACAGTATTGACATTCTTTTTTTTTTTTTTTTTTTACTTAAATGTATTTATATTATCATTTGGTGCAGCCGGGCCGGAGCAGGAGGGGATAGAAAGAGGAAAAAAAGAAAGACAGAGGGGGGAATTGTGGGGACAAGAGGGGGATTAGACAGAGAGACAAAAACAACAGCAAACACAACAACAACAACAATAGAGCAACATCAGCAAATACGACATGTACAAATATGATGGTAAAAGTAACAGCAAATAAGCAGTTAGCGAAAATAAAAAATAATACAGAAATGACAATGAGCATTATTACACTAAAAATGGAGCAATACAAATACCAATAGTATTTATTGACATTCAACGTTGCATCAGATGTGTAAGAAGGACAGTATTGACAGTCAAAGTTACATCAGATGTGTAAGTGGGACAGTATTGACATTCAAAGTTGCATCAGATGTGTAAGAATGACAGTATTGACAGTCAAAGTTGCCTCAGATTTTTAAGCGGGACAGTATTGACAGTCAAAGTTGCATCAGATGTGTAAGTGGGACAGTATTGACATTCAAAGTTTCATCAGATGTGTAAGTGGGACAGTATTGACATTCGAAGTTGCATCAGATGTGTAAGTGGGACGAAAATTGTACACTGCAAAAATGACAATACATTTTAAAGTAAAAACTGACAGCTCAGTTGCCAGATAATACATGCTGTAAAACCACCTTATTTTACCGTAAAATTGTGGCAACAGAGCTGTCTGATTTTTACTCCAAAATCTAAATATATATTATTTTTTTTACAGTGTTTGAAAAAAAAATCAAAAGCATAGGCAAATGTATAATAATCTCCTCAGGTGGATTCTCTCTACATTTATATTCACGTTTACAAACGGCTCTCAGTGTAACGGAGTGTGACACCCCTGATGGCGACAGAAGCTCTTAGTGTGTCCGAATAAAGCCAACTACCATATTTTTCCAATTATAAGTCGCAGTTTTTTTCATAGTTTGGCTGTGGGTGCGACATATACGCCGTAGCGACTTACGTGTGAAATTATTAACACATTACCGTAAAATATCAAATAATATTTTTTATCTCATTCGCGTGAGAGACTAAGCAAATGGCAGCAATCGTTGCACACACGTCAGCAATCGTCACTCAAACGTCAACCAATAAGAATTTGGCGGGGGAGGGTCATGGCAGAAGTGCATTGTGGGTCATGGTATGCTAACTGCTATATGCTATACGCTACTGCCGTAGCTATTAAAATGGATCATATCAACATTGGCAGTAACTTATAAAAACTGAGAAGGGCTGAACTAAAATGGCACCGAAAAGGAAATCATATACTGCAGATTACAAGCTGGACGTAGTGAAATATGCAGCAGAAAACGGCGATCGAGCAGCAGAAAGACAGGACATACCAGAGGCGACACCGGGGAGGAAGATTTCATCGGATATAGCGATCGGGAGTGACAGATTGTTTGGTAAACGTATAGCATGTTCTATATGTTATAGTTATTTGAATGACTCTTACCATAATATGTTACGTTAACATACCAGGCACGTTCTCATTTGGTTATTTGTGCCTCATATGGCGTACACTTATTCAGCCTGTTGTTCACTATTCTTTATTTATTTTAAATTGCATTTCAAATGTCTATTCTTGGTGTTGGATTTTATCAAATAAATATCCCCCCAAAATGCGCCTTCTACTCCAGTGCGACGTATATATGTTTTTTTCCTTCTTTATTGTACATTTTCGGCCGGTGCGACGTGTACTCCGGAGCGACTTATAGTCCGAAAAATACGGTATATTATTGCATATTGTTCTAATGTGTAGCACCTTGAGGCACAAATATGTTGATTGACAGTCTAAAAGTAACAGGTCTTCTCTCCTTATTTTCACAGTTTTATGCATTTTTATGTGTAAAATGTAAAAATGACAAATCAAATTGCAATCACAATTTTGGAGAGTAAAATGGCAATGAGGTTTTTCCTCAAAATCATGTAGTCCTACAGACAACGTTGTTTCCATTACAAACATACTTATTACATTCATTCTCACATTGTGGCTCTATCTAGTGGTACGCCAAAGACTCTCTCTAGGTCGTCCTCAGACGAGCCTTCCATCGTTGCTTCCAGTCATCCCGATTCTCCATACATTTGGCCAGTTCCTTGGTACTCTGAGCTCCTGCATCCTTCTTGAGTATGTCCACGTATGTTAGTGTGGGACGTCCTCTTGACCGATGCCCATGTGTTGGTTCCCACAGTACCAATTTGCTGGCTGGCAGCTCCTGATGCCTTTGGCAGTGCCCTGCTAGTCTCATTCTCCTTACAGCAATCTTCTCGCTCACCCTTGGTATTCCCCTGTAGAGGACTCTGTTGGTTACGTGCGCACTCTTGTTGATGTTATGCACTGCACGCAGCATCCTGGTGTAGCAACCATCCAGAGACCTCTCCAGGGTTGGCTTCAGGGTCCAGCATTCGCTGCCATAGAGGAGAACGGACTCAACTGTCGCGTAGAAGAAGCTGAGTTTGATTTGGCGGGGGAGGTTGGAGCTCCATACACTGGTCATGCCGTTCAGGGCCCTCCATGCAAGTGCCTTCCTCACTTTTAAATCCTGCTCAGTTGAGTTGACCCATCCGCCCAGGTATTTGAAGTCCTCAACTTCTTTCAGCACAGTGCCTCCTGCTGTTATCAGAGGTTGATAGTCAGTCCTCCCTCTCACGTCTGCAGCTGGTCCAAAATGCAGCTGCCCGACTTTTAACAAACACAAGAAAAAGAGAGCACATTACTCCTGTTTTAGCCTCCCTCCACTGGCTGCCTGTGTCTTTTAGAGTCCATTTTAAAATTATCTTACTTGTTTTCAAATCCTTACATGGTCTTGCCCCACCTTACCTCTCTGAGCTGCTCCACCTCTATGCCCCCACCCGGTCCCTCAGGTCAGCTGATCAGCTGATCCTGGAGGTACCCAAATCCAAGCGTAAGCTCAGGGGGGACAAAGCCTTCTCTGTTGCGGGCCCCAAACTCTGGAATGATCTTCCACTTCATGTGAGACAGGCCCCTTCTTTGGCTATTTTTAAGACCCTTCTTAAAACCCATTTTTATTCACTGGCTTTTAACCCAGCATGAGACTTTAAACTGTTTTTAACTTTTAACTTTTTTAACTGCTTTTTATCTAACAAAATTGTTCTTAGGGTAATTTTGTATTTGCTTTTTTAATGTGTATTTTACTTCTGTTTTAAATTTTATTTTTTAGTCTGTCCTTTGCCTTTATTTCTTTGTGGTGTACAGCCCTTTGTTTTTCAACTGTGGTTGTTTTTAAAGGGCTTTATAAATAAAGTTGGTATGGTATGGTATGGTATGTTCTGGTGGAACATTGTAGGTCATGACCTCAGTTTTCTTGGCATTTAGCCTAAGGCCAACCTTGGCGCACTCTAGCTCTACCCTGTGTAGGAGTTCTTGTGCTTGTTCCACGTTGTTGGAGAGCAGACTGATGTCATCCGCATAGTCAAGGTCTGTCAGGACCACTGCCGGTTGTCGACTCGACTTCCTTGGTGTCAGCGTGAAGCCAAGTTCCTGCTCTCGCCCATTTATTGCCTTCCTGAGCGCATGATCAAGGACTATGATGAAGAGGAAGGGGGCTAGTGTATCCCCTTGTATAACTCCAGCCAGGATGTCAAACTCCTCGCTGTTGCCATCTGGGGTCACCACCCTGGCCCTTGTTCCTGCGTACATGGACTCTATTGCTCGGAGTAGGTTCGGAGGAATACTGTATGCCTTCAAGATCTTCACCATCGTGCCTCGATGTATCGAGTCAAATGCCTTTTTGAAGTCTATGAAGCATAGGACTGCAGTCAGGTTGTCCTTCCTCACCTCCTCAATCAATCTCCTAAGTGCCAAGATCTGGGCTGTAGTTGTTCGTCCTTCTCGAAAGCCGTTCTGATTTACTCTCAGGTGAGGGTCGATTGCATGCCGGACCCTGTTTAGGATCATGCGGTTGTAGACTTTCGCAGTGATACAGGTCAGGCTGATGCCTCGGTAGTTGTCTGGCTTCGAGAGGTCTCCGGATTTGGGCACTGGTACGATGTTTGATAGAGACCACATATCAGGCAGCCGATTGTGCAGCAGAGCAAGGTTGCAGAACTCTAGAATGATGTCATCAAGATCACAGTTCTTCACGACCTCTGGGGGTATGCCGTCCGGGCCAGCGCTTTTTCCCACTCTTACTGTGGCTTTTGCCCTGGCGAGCTCTCCGAGTGTGAAGGGACCATCGTTGATGTTCAGGTTTGGGAGGACTGATGGTATTTCTTCTTCCTCAGCTGCGTCTGCTGTTTCTCCCAGCAGCCTTTTGAAGTGACTGGACCAGGTTGTCACCCTCTCCTCCGGGCTGTGTCCCTCCACCTGTCCCTCCTTGGTCCTCTTCCGCCCCGTCATCTCATTGATGACCCTCCAGGCCTCCCCATACTGTTGTTCACCTTGCGCCGCCTGCACCCTCCGCACTCTCTCCATCAGTTCTTCCCCTTTGATGGTATCATAGCATTTGAAAAGAAACTGTTTGGCTTCATTCAGCTCGCCACGCCTCTCCACAGTTTGTTCCCGCTCAAAGTTGAGGCGGGCTTCCTCCACCATCCCTCGTGCTGCTACGACCTCTGGGTGTTTGGATCGTCTGGAGGTACTGACTCTCTCCATCATGGGCACGTACAGCCTGGTCGCCTCCTCATTCGCAGTGACGAATCTCCTGTATTCTCCACTGGCCTCCGCTCCCCTGTCCAGCTGCTGGAATCGTCTCCTCATCTCCTCTGCGTATCTGGTTTGAAGGCCAGGGTCACTTGAGAAAGCTTTCCAGTTATACCGGATCTTGGGACTTGGTTTGGGGACCCTGAGGCTCAGGCAAACTCTCATTGAGACCACACGGTGGTCTGAGCCCACAGAACTAAAAGTGCTGTATGGCTCAGCATTCAGGATGGAGTTCCTCCATTTCTTCCTCACTAGGATGTAATCTAGCTGCCGTAGTGTTCCTGAGGCTCGGTCTCGGAAGGTCCACCTCTTTCCTGTTCTCTTCCGGAAGATGGTATTCGCCGCCAGTAGCTCGTGTTCCATGAGGAAGGCAGTGAGGTAGGTGCCGTTGCGGTTGGTAGAGTCGTGGTAAGGGAAGGGTGCGTCCTCTGGTCCAAGCCTTGCATTGAAGTCCCCAAGGATTGCCAGGAAGTTGTGCGCTGGGACGCCACGGACCGCTCTTACAAGGTCCTCAAATAACTTCTCCACCACGTCAGATGGTGCCACGTTGGTGGGTGAGTACACGACTATGACTGTTGTTACTGGGTTGCCCGAGAACTCTGCGCTCAGAATCCTGTCGGTGTGGTGGTAAACCCGACGGAGAGCCTTACGTGCCCGTGGGCCCAGCATTAACCCTACACCGCCTGTTGCGGCCTGGGCCTCGTTCCTCCACGCAGATGCAGAAATGAACGTGCATCTCTCCACTCTGCAGTACAGGATGGGGTCATCAGTGTGCACTCTCCTGTGTTCTTGGACCCCCAGGATCTCCACTCCCCGTTCCTCTGCACAGTGTGCAAGCTCTATCAATCTCGCTTCTTCTCTCGCTGTGCATGCGTTGAAGGTTCCCATAACAAATGGTCTCCGACAGCGCATGAGTGCATTGGACGTGGTGCTGTGTTCGGACAGGACCCTCCCTGGGACAATCCCAGGGTTTGAGGTCCTGTCGTCATGGTGTCCTCCAGGAGGAGGACCAGCACCACCATCCGCTGCGATGTTCCTGCGGACTCCCGCCGCTGGAAGTATAGGATTTGGGATGACTTTGTACTCCATGGTTGGCTTTACTATGCTAATAGCGAACTGTGGGGCGCAACTCCTCGCAGTCCCGGTTTTAGTTCAGAGTGACCTTCTCCTAGACAGGTTGCCATCCAAGGCTTACGAGCCCCATCTGCCCGAATGCGGCAGGTAGCACGGGGGTACATCTTACCCGTGGCGGTATTAACCCGACCTGACTAAGACTCCCTTAATTAAATATTATAATGACGTGACTGGAGCCTTTATCACAGCCTCCAACGGAAGTCCTAACAATCAGACTACTGTAGGTCGTAGTCGACGCCAAAATGAACAATTAAGACACAAACAGAACCAACTTACTCCGTCGTGTGTGTGTGTGTGTGTGTGTGTGTGTGTGTGTGTGTGTGTGTGTGTGTGTGTGTGTGTGTGTGTGTGTGTGTGTGTGTGTGTGTGGGGGGGGGGGGGGGGTTAAGTCACCAAAATGATTCCCGGGCGCGGCGCCGCTGCTGCCCACTGCTCCCCAAGGGGTCAAATGCAGAGGACAAATTTCACCACATCTAGTGTGTGTGACAATCATTGGTATCTTTAATCTTTAATCTTAATGTATATATATATATACACTACCGTTCAAAAGTTTGGGGTCACCCAAACAATTTTGTGGAATAGCCTTCATTTCTAAGAACAAGAATGGACTGTCGAGTTTCAGATGAAAGTTCTCTTTTTCTGGCCATTTTGAGCGTTTAATTGACCCCACAAATGTGATGCTCCAGAAACTCAATCTGCTCAAAGGAAGGTCAGTTGTGTAGCTTCTGTAACGAGCTAAACTGTTTTCAGATGTCTGAACATGATTGCACAAGGGTTTTCTAATCATCAATTAGCCTTCTGAGCCAATGAGAAAACACATTGTACCATTAGAACACTGGAGTGATAGTTTCTAGAAATGGGCCTCTATACACCTATGTAGATATTGCACCAAAAACCAGACATTTGCAGCTAGAATAGTCATTTACCACATTAGCAATGTATAGCAGTGTTTCCCACACATTCATTTATTTGTGGCGGCCCGCCACGAAAGAATTACGTCCGCCACAAATAATTTTTTTTTTTGTTGTCCTGTCCAGCTTCTCAGGCAAATCATATAGTTGATGTAGATGCCCATATAGGCTGTTCAGATTTACTTTAAAAAAGAGAAGTGTAGGATACTTCTCTTGTTGCCTTATTTGTATTTGACCACTACTGTTTTCTGTTTGTTTGTTACTGACTGTGGCAGGACACCTCTGCCTCTGTTTCACTTTATGTTGCTGGTAAATATTATGGTTGTAGTAGTAGGCTAAAGTTAAATTATTTAGTATGCACTAATTAAAGGGGCAGAGCTTTAAGAGACATTTTAGCTTTTATATTTTATAACATATATTTTTTGTAAGAACCACAATTAATAAATATATTTCAGTGAATAACTTATTGTTCAAATCTGTATGTAAATATGTACACAAAGTGTTGTAATTATATTGTAAAATGGATGGATGGATGGATGGATGGACGTTTAAAACAAAACTGTTATTATTAATTAGTAAGTATACATTTTTTGAGCCTTTTTAGAGAAAATCATATCATTGTAGTAAATTATGCAAATTACTCGATGACGTCATTGTGACCACGCCCATAGCCACGCCCCCACCGCCACAAGTATCTTGGCAGTTTATGGGAAACACTGTATAGAGTGTATTTCTTTAAAGTTAAGACTAGTTTAAAGTTATCTTCATTGAAAATAAGGACATTTCAATGTGACCCCAAACTTTTGAACGGTAGTGTATGTGTATGTGTGTGTATATATAGCAGACCTGGGCATTCTGCGGCCCGCGGGCCGCATCCGGCCCGTTGTACGTCCCTGTCCGGCCCGCGTGAGGCCAATTATAAATTACAAAATAAATTTTAAAAAGTATTTCGAGTGTGCAATACAACAGTGCTGCTTTTGTTTTGAAAAGCGTTATTTGTATTACTTCCGTGTGAACGTATGCTCGTGCGCGCAGCGGCAATCACAAATACAAAATAAATTAAAAAAAACATCTTTGTCGTGCGTGCAATACAACTGCTGCTTTTATTTTGAAAAGTGTTATATGTGCGTATGTCCTGTGAGGGAAGGCGCACAGCGGTTATCCCCGAGACGCTAAAAAGAGAAAAGTTGATGACGAATGGCGTGTTTTAAAAAATACATGGACTGCCAAGTAAAGGTAAAGCTGTGTGCTTATTTGTGGTACACATGTTGCTGTTTTTAAAGAATATAGTGTAACGACCTGCTGAAGTAGATTTTGTCTTCTTGAGTTGTGTAAATGAGAAATGAGGAGACGTGCGTGTGGAAGGAACGAGATATGTTGAGCTGTGTTAGTATAGCTTGCTCAATAAAAGTTTAAAAATTGCGTCAGACTTGCTGTGCACTTCTTCCGGACGCTACAATTGGTGTCAGAAGTAAAACTTTGCGCATACTGCGCTGCTTGTGTGCTACGTCATCGGGAGGTACGTGCCACGTGAGGAGCTCGTCGCAAAGAGAGAGAGAGAGACAGCGTTTACAGGTGCAGCCACGCTGCTTGCCACGGGGGTAATTCCGCCCTCAATGAAGACTCCCAGGTTTGATGGCAAGGCGAACTGGGAGGCATTTCATCCCACTTGTGACATCAATTGTAGCGTCCAGAAGAAGTGCACACCAAGTCTGACGTTCTTTTTAAACTTTTATTGAGCATGCTATACTAACACAGCTCAACTTATCTCGTTCTTTCCAAAAGGAAAACCAATCCTCACTCCTCATTTCCGCACCAGCAACGCTTCTTCCTTCGCCAATCACCTTACAGACGTGCTACGTTCACAACAAAGAGGATGCCGGATGAAGTGACAGAAATTGAAATTTTTGTATTGTAATATACATCAGGAAGTGTTGTGTAAGAAAGTGTTAAAAATAAAACCATCAAAAGCCATCTGCTTTTGTATAAAGATAAGTTAGGTTAAATGAAAATATTATTATTATCTATCTTACGATATATCAAAAATAATTTGTGCAAAACTTAATTGAAATATTGTCGTGTGGCCCTCCAGCAGTGCTCGGGTTGCTCATGCGGCCCCCGGTAAAAATTAATTGCCCACCCCTGATATATAGTGTTGGCGTTAACGCATTTTTTGTGTCTTTTTACGCATTGAAATCAGAAAGGACGCGCAATTCTGGAAGGCTGCATGTCCCCTAGGCGCGGATTTTTTCCCCATCGCCCAGTTTGCTTGTTTTTTTGTTTTATTTTATCGATTATCGCTTTCCGCCGGTGTTTTGTTTTGTTTATATTTGCCGGGTCAAATTTCCGTCCCCATTTATTGCGGCTTTATTGGTCGTTAATTTAGATTTGCCGAAAGTTTTATCAATGACAAATACCGCCTCAGTTTGCACTTGGAAAACTTTACCGCGAGGGGCTGTCAAAAGAAAGACTTGATGGTAAACACTAAGGTGAGTGTAAAGTCAACCTTTTTAACTTCATCTTGTGCCATGTCTCCAGTAAATGACTTGTTTTAGTCTTTGTGAGACCATGGAAATTTCACTTTTATCTCCCGCTGGGTCAACATCGTTCGAGGATGGAGACAGGCTAGCTGTTAGCTTCAAGCTAACCAGCACCCGACCAGACTCCTCCACCCCAAAAACATACTTTGCAGGTCAACAAATATGTGTCTTTTGTAGTGTTAATGTGCGAGGAGTGTTCAAAAAGAGTCTCTTGGAGAAGTGGCTGACAAGTTAGCAAGTGTCGCTCGCATCGCTGACATCATCACCGTCATTGTTTACTGAAGCAGAGATGCTGACTGTGCGTTATGATAAGCTTTTTATCCATAGACTTATCAGATCTAATTTTTTATTATCTATAGCAGGGGTGTCAAAAGTGTGGCGCAGAGGCCATTTGCAGCTCGCAGCTAATGTTTTAAAGGCCCACAGCACATTCTAAAAATACTATTCAAATAAACAAAAACATAAAACATAAAAAAGCTTACAGAAATGTAATTTAGAAAAAGCTACAATGTTGACTAATAAAACAAAGCTGTGCTCAAAACATAATATTGAATCAAAATCAATGTTTTTATGAATTATTGACCCATCCAAGGCTCCGATTACTTCACATCAAATATTCCACTTTGAAAAATATTTTTTGTGGAAGATTTTGCATATTTTGTGTGTTTGCCATTAAAAACATAATTTTGTTTGACAAAAAAGGGCAGCAAACAAACAAAAAAACAAACAAAAACTTAGTATTGAGGGATAGATGTGAAGTTGATGTAGACTCTAGAGATTTAAGCGTTAAATAAATATTGTATGTATGCCCTGGCACACCATTATCTTCATTTCATGACCGAAGCAAAAAAAAAAAGTTTTCCACTTTTATACCGAAATAAATACACCTGCAACTTATTAAATACAAATATAGAAAAAACTACCGGCAGTGGTAAAGTTTAGATCCATGAAGGAAAGAAGAAAGTGAATGAATGTTTATAACTGAATACATTTACATATGCAAACTTGTTTTCTTTTGTATTATTTTTTAAATTAATTAATGTTTATGACAACCTTTTTCCAAAACACAATATAAAATGTGAGATATAACAGGATAATGCATACATTTATCATTTGTTTTCAAAACGGTTCCAAAAATGTACTGTGGGACCCCATTTTTATGACTTTATAACTTGAAAATTCCTAGGGCCAACACTGTTATATATATATGTGTGTGTGTGTGTGTGTGTGTGTGTGCGTGTGCGTGTGCGTGTGCGTGTGCGTGTATATATATGTATGTGCATTAGGGCTGCAACAACTAATCGATTATAAAAATAGTTGGCAATTAATTTAGTCATCGATTCGTTGGATCTATGCCTTGCGCATGCGCAGAGGGTACTTTTTTTTTAAAATAAACCTTTATTTATAAACTGCAACAGGGACGGCGTGGCGAAGTTAGTAGAGTGGCTGTGTCAGCAATCGGAGTGTTGCTGGTTACTGGGGTTCAATTCCCACCTTCTACCTTCCTAGTCACGTCCGTTGTGTCCTTGGGCAAGACACTTCACCCTTCGCCTCTGATGGCTGCTGGTAGCGCCTTGCATGGCAGCTCCCGCCATCAGTGTGTGAATGTGTGTGTGAATGGGTAAATGTGGAAATACTGTCAAAGCGCTTTGAGTACCTTGAAGGTAGAAAAGCGCTATACAAGTACAACCCATTTATCATTTATCATTTATAACATTTACAAACAGCTGAGAAACAATACTCAAAATAAGTATGGTGCCAGTATGCTGTTTTTTCCCCAATTAAATACTGGAAAGGATAGAAATGTAGTTTGTCTTTTATCCGATTACTAATCGATTAATCGAAGTAATAATCGACAGATTAATCGATTATCAAATTAGTTGTTAGTTGCAGCCCTAATGTGCATATATACACGTGTTTGCGTGTGCGTGTGTAGTGTAAATTACGGCTGGGCGATATGGCCTTTTATTAATATCTCAATATTTTTAGGCCATGTCACGATACATGATATATATCTCAATATTTTGCCTTAGCCTTGAATTAACACTTGATGCATATAATCACACCAGTATGATGATTCTATCTGTCTACATTAAAACATTCTTGTTCATACTGCATTAATATATGCTCATTTTAAACTTTCATGCAGAGAGGGAAATCACAACTGAGTCTACTTACCAAAACTGTATTTATTAAACAGTTATTAAGCAGTGGCACAAACATTCATGTCATTTCCAAAACAGAAAGTGCAAGATTGTCAGAGACATTTTAAAACAAGCTATTAGTGCACTTTTGTGCATGATGTCACTAAGATGACAAATCAAAACAACACTAAATTAAAGTGCACTTTTTGTACAGAATGCCATTGCAATAGTTAAAAACAAATAAAGTGCACTTTTGTGCATGATGTCACACAAGATGTTTCAATAACTGTCAAATAAAAATTAGCTGCATAATAGGAAATCAAATAGTGTTTGTCCTTCGCTATGTGGTAGGTTACTGCGGACGTTATCTCCTTCTGTTGTTGATTTTTTTTTTCATACGGTGTTGATCTGGAAATAGTTGCTTCTGCATTTTGTGGGTGTGGCACCGGTCGGAGATGTTGACATGCACAGTTTCAAGCACTCCTCATTCTCTAGCGGGTGACTTTTCAAATAATGCTACATTAGCAGTGGTGCTACTTTTTGTAGCAATGCTTTTGCCGCATAAATGTTCAACATATTCCCGCTTGAAGCCAAACCACCGCCAGACGATGGACCCCGTGCTGTTTTTCTTGAGAATTAATTCTTCCTCCTTTTGTTACCAGATTCGTAGCTTCTCTCTCGTATTTCCACCCGCACCGCACCGTTATCATCACAGCTAACGTTACCATGTCGCTACCTGTCAGCTCCGCGGGAGCGTGTGACGTTGCACACGTGACGTATGTAAGAAGGTGCGCTTGTTTTATGTCTCTGAGAAGGAGAGACAAGAAAGAGTGGGAAACGCATGCAGTGTAATGCCCGCAACTAAAAGCAACTGCGTGAGAACGTATACTCGAATATCACGATATAGTCATTTTCTATATCGCACAGAGACAAACCTGCGATATATCGAGTATATCGATATATCGCCCAGCTGTAGTGTGTATGTGTATATATATATATATATATATATACACACTACGGCAGCACGGTGGAAGAGGGGTTAGTGCGTCTGCCTCACAATACGAAGGTCCTGAGTAGTCGTGAGTTCAATCCCGGCCTCGGGATCTTTCTGTGTGGAGTTTGCATGTTCTCTCTGTGACTGCGTGGGTTCCCTCCGGGTACTCCGGCTTCCTCCCACCTCCAAAGACATGCACCTGGGGGTAGGTTGATTGCAAAAATTAAATTGGCCCTAGTGTGTGAATGTGAGTGTGAATGTTTTCCGTCTATCTGTGTTGGCCCTGCGATGAGGTGGGGACTTGTCCAGGGTGTACCCCGCCTTCCGCCCGATTGTAGCTGAGATAGGCTCCAGCGACCCCGAAGGGATTAAGCGGTAGAAAATGGATGAATGGATATATATATATATATGTCGTGTGTGTGTGTGTGTGTGTGTGTGTGTGTGTGTGTGTGTGTGTGTGTGTGTGTGTGTGTGTGTGTATATTAGGGCTGGGGGATATATCGAATATACTCGATATATCGCGGGTTTGTCTCTGTGCGATATAGAAAATGACTATATCGTGATATTCAAGTATACGTTCTCACGCAGTTGCTTTTAGCTGGGGCCATTACACTACAGGCTTTTATCACTCTTTCTTGTCTCTCCTCACAGAGACATAAAATAAGCGCACCTTCTTACATATGTCACATACTGTCGCGCATGCAACGTCATACGCTCTCGCGGAGCAGAAAGGTAGCAACATGGGTAAAGTTAGCTGTGATGCTAGCGGAGCGGTGCGAGTGGTAATACAAGAGGAAGAAGGTGCGGATCTGGTAACAAATGAAGGAAGAATTAATTCCCAAGAAAAACAGCACAGGGCCCATCGTCTGGAAGATGTTGAACAGACAACCGTAATATGTCAAGTGTGCGGAAAAAGCGTTGCTACAAAAAGTAGCATTACTGCTAATTTGTAGCATCATTTGAAAAGTCACCCGCTAGAGAATGAAGAGTGCTTGAAACTCTGCATGTCAACATCTCTGTTCAATGCCACACTAACAAAATGCTGAAGCAACCATTTCCACATCAACACCGTATGAAAAAAATAGTCAAAAACAGAAGGAGATAACGTCCGCAGTAACCTACCACATAGCAAAGGACATACACTATTTGATTTCCTATTATGCAGCTCATTTTTATTTGACATTTATTGAAATATCTTGTGTGACATCATGCACAAAAGTGCACTTTATTTGTTTTAAACTATTTTAGTGTCGTTCTGTACAAAAAGTGCACTTTAATCTAGTGTTGTTTTGATATGTCATCTTAGTGACATCATGCACAAAAGTGCACTAATAGCTTGTTTAAAAATGTCTCTTGACAATCTTGCACTTTCTCTTTTGGAAATGTCATGAATGTTTGTGCCACTGCTTAATAACTGTTTAATAAATACAGTTTTGGTAAATTGACTTAGTTGTGATTTCCCTCTCTGCATGAAATTTTAAAATGAGCATATATTAATGCAGTATGAACAAGAATGTTTTAATGTAGACACATAGAATCATCATACTGGTGTGATTATATGCATCAAGTGTTAATTCAAGGCTAAGGCAAAATATCGAGATATATATCGTATATCGTGACATGGCCTAAAAATATTGAGATATTAATAAAAGGCCTTATCGCCCAGCCCTAATATATATATATATATATATATATATATATATATATATATATATATATATATATATATATATATATATATATATATATATATATATATATATATATATATATATATATATATATATATATTTGTTTTCTTATATTCAAACACAGTGTTACAGTTCAAACTGTGTTTAATGTAGCATGGCAGTGGCTAACATATTAACAATGTACTTGTTAAATAAAACCTCTGCCTTGTTTTTAATGAATACTTAAGCCTACAATAGTATGCATTTTAATGTTGGTCATTATGGTGGTACTTGGAGAGCCAGGTGTTTTCTGAGGTGGTACTCATACCGGGGCGGTATAGCTCGGTTGGTAGAGTGGCCGTGCCAGCAACTTGAGGGTTGCAGGTTCGATCCCCACTTCCGCCATCCTAGTCACTACTGTTGTGTCCTTGGGCAAGACACTTTACCCACCTGCTCCCAGTGCCACCCACACTGGTTTAAATGTAACTTAGATATTGGGTTTCACTATGTAAAAGCGCTTTGAGTCACTAGAGAAAAGCGCTATATAAATATAATTCACTTCACTTCACTACTTGGTGGAACAAGTTTAAGAACCACTCCCTTAATATGAACTTATATACACACATTCATATCTGAGCAACTTTGATATTGAATTGTGCACATTGAACCTAGAGGTTGTGCTCTCCTAGCTCAGAGAGATCATTCTTTACCAAAGTTGGGCCCGCGGGCAGAATTTGACCCGTCATGTCATTTCCTATGGCCCGCCGAAGGTGGGCTATTTATTAAATGTAGTACATATTCATACTTAACGCTTTCAAGCTGGACTATCATTGATGGCATGTCCACAAGGCTACACTGTAAAAACCTGGCAGCTCGTAAGTCGCCAGACATTTACTGTAAAATCATCTCTAGTACCGTTTGTCCATTTACAGTAATGCACTGTAAAAACAAGGAAGATAGATTTTACGATGTAAAAGTAGCATCTCAGTCGCCAGCATTTCACAGTAAAAATAACAGTGGTACTGTTTTTCAATTTATATTCATGCACTGTAAAAAAAAAAAAAGACCATCAATTTTAGATAAAAACTGGCAGCTCAGTCACCAGAATTCTAACATAAAAACACAGTGGTACAGTTTTTCAATTTGATGGAAAAAACACCATACATTTTATGGTAGAATTCTGCTGACTGAGCTTCCAGTTTTTTAATCATAAAATCTATAGTTTTTTTTTAACAGGCTAACGAGTTACGTTTAAATTTACGACCCCTGCTCTACGATAAAGTTGTGACTTTTTGACACTGTAGTGAAGTGTGAAGTGAATTACATTTATATAGCGCTTTTTCTCAAGTGACTCAAAGCGCTTTACATAGTGAAACCCAATATCTAAGTTACATTCAAACCAGTGTGGGTGGCACTGGGAGCAGGTGGGTAAAGTGTCTTGCCCAAGGACACAACAGCAGTGACTAGGATGGCGGAAGCGGGGATCGAACCTGCAACCCTCAAGTTGCTGGCACGGCCGCTCTACCAACCGAGCTATACCGCCCTAGGGATAACGATCATCTTGGTCGCCATGTTTCTCCTACGTCCTATAATGAAAACCTAAACGCCTCGATATTTAGCATCCCCCATATATCTAATCTGCCTGGGTACATTTTGAAAGTGATCAGATGAAACATTAGGACGAACTGGTTCCAAAACAACACCTGGAAATGGAGAAAATCTGCAGAAAAATGACCCTTTGTGAATGTTTTAAGGTTAAACGTGCATAAAAGATGCAGAGTTGCATGTTAACTGAATCTCCTCTACCTGTCTATATGGCGGTACAAGGCTGATATCCTCCATCGCGGTGCTGTTGCATGGTGAAAATCGCTGTTTGGTCCAAGGACCATTGGCACATTTTTACTTTGGCCCTTGGAGGCAAAAGCACTCGTTTTGTCTGTTATCCTTTAAACCTTGCTATTCGCCAGTCGCAAGATAACAAAAATTAGGAGGAAAAAAGATGATTGCACAGCAAATGTCCTGTTGCAGGGATTTTTGGGCTTCAAAGCGAAAGAGCAACACAAGCCCATGAACAAAGCTGGGCAAAAAAAAAAGAAAGAAAGATAAGCACTTGCACCAGCTTTTCCTACTGGAAAAAATACTGCACTTCAAGATGTTCAATGTTTAAAGAAGTGCACATTTTGCTATTGGACATTGAAAGTCCATTTTATTTTAGTTTTTCTTATTTAGGATAATCAAAGGTTTTTGATCTTCCATTTACAATAGTAAAACATACTAATGAGAAATAAGTGTTGCTGTTCAAAAGGGTTTCCAGCATTTTTATTAGTACTGTATATGTTTTGATTACATTCGTGCCTAAATTTGTCTTAAGATAATGCAGACAAAAGTACAGTTTATCTGCAACAGTTTGTGGGATGATATATGGTCCAGCATAATGTATTACCTGCCCAGGGCTACCCCTGGCAAAATTCATTTATATTCATTCAACACTGCCAACATGCTGCAGCACTATCACAAAATGTTGAATAATAAAACATGTGACTGAATAATTGAAACAGTCATGAAACATATAAATCAGTCATGGAATAATTACTAAGTAGCTTCACTATCTAATTACTGTATTTTTCGGACTATAAGTCACAGTTTTTTTCATAGTTTGGCCGGGGGTGCGACTTATACTCAGGAGCGACTTATGTGTGAAATTATTAACACATTACTGTAAAATATCAAATAATATTATTTAGCTCATTCACGTAAGAGACTAGACGTATAATATTTCATCGGATTTAGCAATTAGGAGTGACAGATTGTTTGGTAAACGTATAGCATGTTCTGTATGTTATAGTTATTTGAATGACTCTTACCATAATATGTTACGTTAATATACCAGGCACGTTCTCAGTTGGTTATTTATGCCTCATATAACGTACAATTATTCAGCCTGTTCAGTATTCTTTATTTATTTTAAATTGCCTTTCAAATGTCTATTCTTGGTGTTGGGTTATATCAAATAAATTTCCCCCAAAAATGCGACTTCTACTCCAGTGCGACTTATGTGTTTTTTTCCTTCTTTATTATGCATTTTCGGCCGGTGCGATTTATACTCCGGAGCGACTTATACTCCAAAAAATACGGTAGTAAATTGACAACCTAATGCATAATTTCACGTTAAATTAATTAATTCTCCAATATTTAATTACCTATTTAATGACTCCTTTGACCGTCTGATACTCCATTGCTTTTTGGTACAGTTCTAGAATTGTAGTGTTTCGCTTTGCTTTGGATTTAGGGATGCAGCGATAAACGGCATTAATGATAACCGCGGCAAACTCCTGACGGTTACTATTACTGTTATAAATTAAAATGGTGTAACAACCAGGATTGGTTACTTCACTTTGATAAACTCACAGACTGACTGGCTAGCTTAAATGCTAACATGAAAACAAGATACTTTAACACCTTTCTCCATTAGGGAACGACATATCCCAATCTAAACTTTTATTTAAACAAATTACTGTCTGAGCAACTAAGCTAAGCTGACGTCACATGACCCTGAAGTGAAGCAAAGTGAAGATCCAATTTGCATTTACAATTTAAAATGTTAGAAAATAAACAAATGTATACATTAAAATAAAAATGTATTTTGCCAAGAAAGTATATTGTCTATTTATTTTAGGTATTTAAAAAAAATAGTAAAACTTGATGTCCGTTCAAGTACTTTTTGAACACATTCAACAATACCGCGATAATAACAACTGTGATCATTTCGGTCACAATAACTGTTATATGAAATATTTCTATCGTTACGTCCCTACGGTACACAGCACAATAAAATGGTTTCCTCGGGTTGTTTTAAAAGCATTAAAAGTGGGTCTTGTAAAAATTTTAAGGCCTTAAATTGCATTAAAGAACATTACATTCGATGTCCAGAAGCAATAAAAAAGATCACACATGCTATTAGGGGCGGCGTGGCGAAGTTGGTAGAGTGGCCGTGCCAGCAATCAGAGGGTTGCTGGTTACTGGGGTTTAATCCCCACTTTATACCATCCTAGTCACGTCCGTTGTGTCCTTGGGCAAGACACTTCACCCTTGCTCCTGATGGCTGCTGGTTAGCGCCTTGCATGGCAGCTCCCGCCATCAGTGTGTGAATGTGTGTGTGAATGGGTGAATGTGGAAATACTGTCAAAGCGCTTTGAGTACCTTGAAGGTAGAAAAGCGCTATACAAGTATAACCCATTTATCATTTATTTATCATTATTAGCCATTCACAAGTCAGTGATTAAAGGCTCGCAGCAGTTAACCATGCCAAATGTATTTAGCGTGACCAACAAAGTAGCTTCCGCTGTCGCCACGGTGCCAACACAACTGGCAGCTGCTGCTACCACTACAGAAAAATAAATACAAATACATTCTCAAATGAAACAGTCTTGTGAGCCAATTCTAATTCACTAGAGTAACAATTAAACACTTAAACTATTCAAAATGATCTTTGTTTAAGGCTGACAATTTTGATTATACTGTATATACTAATTATCTGCAGTAGGACATGGGCATTACATGTGTTTTAAGTGGCATTAAAAAGCATCAAATAAAAATGTGTTGATACTTGCAAGAAACCCTAAAAAAGTCTCTTCACTCTCCATTCCCAGTTGATATGATGATTCTCTGTCAACCAATCACTATTCCCAGTTGATATGATGATTCTCTGTCAACCAATCACCATTCTTAGTTGATATGATGATTCTCTGTCAACCAATCACCATTCTTAGTTGATATGATGATTCTCTGTCAACCAATCACCATTTTTAGTTGATATGATGATTCTCTGTCAACCAATCACCATTTTTAGTTGATATGATGATTCTCTGTCAACCAATCACCATTTTTAGTTGATATGATGATTCTCTGTCAACCAATCACCAATTGACTATGTATGAGCATTGGCCATCAATGATTGTTTGTAAATGGAAACTAGAATTGTTCTCTTTGAATGTTCTGTCTGAATGTTCTGAACTCCTTTTTCTCCTTTTTTGAATGGTGCCATTGTAGAGGTCTGTGTGGATGTACAGCCGCCTATCTTCCCCTGTGCTAGTGTGTTCTTTAGACTGCAAATCAATAAGTTTGGGCCACAATTCCACCTAGAATATCTCACTTTGCCATGGTATGGTTTGGATGGTGTCTTCAATGAGTTTGCACAAAGTGGTCATATTATGATTTTTTTCCTACATGTAAAAGACTTCCTTGTGGTCTACATAACATGTAATGGTGCTTCTTTTGTCAAAATGTTGCCTAGGTTATGTTTCACAGACCGTTTTCAAACTGCTTTCTGACCGTCTCTTGGGCGGGTCTTATTCACTTGCCTCCAGTTTGATGGCGACTTTTCCATGCCATCTTTGTTGTACTTTTTAGCGCTTTCATATATACAGTATATATGTATATGTACTTAACCCAAAACCAGTGACGTTGCCACGTTGTGCAATTCGTAAATAAAAAGAGAATACAATGATTTGCAAATCCTTTTCAACTTATATTCAATTGAATAGACTGCAAAGACAAGATATTTAATGTTAGAACAGAGAAACTTCTTTTTTTTTTTTTGCAAATAATCATTAACTTAAATTTAATGGCAGCAACACATTGCAAAAAAGTTTTCACAGGGGCATTTTATACTCAAGTCAGGAAATAATAATAATACCTGGGATTTATATAGCGCTTTTCTAAGTACCCAAAGTCGCTTTACATGTTAAAAACCCATCATTCATTCACACCTCGTGGTGGTAAGCTACTTTCGTAGCCACAGCTGCCCTGGGGTAGACTGACGGAAGCGTGGCTGCCAATTTGCGCCTACGGCCCCTCCGACCACCACCTATCATTCATTCAAATGTAAATGGGGTATTCTTGGCGCTTTTTGGATGGTTATATATTGGGTTTTATGGGCGGAATCAAGGACCTCCCATTGGCCCCGCTGTAAGCAGACTTTTATTTACGAGTTGGAATGCATTAAAAAAATACATCCGTCGTCATTTACCAGAGTAAACAGAATCCCTGCTGATTTGTGCTGTTTGCGTTAAACCCTAACTACGGTTTACTAACTCCAATTAGTATCGTTTTGAGCTCAAATCATCGAAAAACTGTGATTGATATACGCACTTTGATATACAACTGGACCGGCTAGTGCAAGCTTGCTATCTAGCTTAAATGCTAACACGAATACAAGAGATGGTAATATCTTTCCCCATTAAAAAAAAACACACCTCAATCTAAACCTGTTAAAACACATTCCTGTCTAAGCAACTAAGATATTTAATTGTGTACATTCAACGGCTGTGCTCCCTTAGAACAGAGTGATCTATCTATTCTCGGACGAATGGAAATTAACTCGTGTGAAGTCACATGAACCCGATCATATGCGTTTATCAAGGAGTGCAAGTAATCAGAGGACAATAGTGCAATAATGGGTTGTTTGCAATAATAGATGGTGTGTAACGATGGGTGTTGTGCAATAGTGCCTGATAGCAATGGTGGCATGTATGCAATAGCGGGATGTGGACAATAACATGATGTGTGCAATAGCGGGACGTGTGCAATGAGGAGGCATGTACAATGATAGGGTACATGCAGCTAGCGATTATGATGTGCGGGAATGTATTATTGTAATGTGTTTTATTTGATGTGTTTCTAACTTCAACCCCTGGGACTACAGGTGGAAATTAGCATGTTTACATTCAGGTTTTGTAATATGTCTGTTCATTAACAAATACAAACAATTCAATACAATTAAACACTCCAAAACCTTTACAAATTAAAACGGAAGTATAGAAACACATTTCAACAGTGAAATAAAAATCACTCTTAACAAGCCAGAACAATATTTAATGTATCTTCTGCAAAGAAATTACTGTAAATCAGTGTTGGCTTTAACGCACTTTTTGTGTCTTTTTACGCATTGAAATCAGAAAGGACGCGCAATTCCAGAAGCCCTGGACGCGGATTTTTTTAAATGCATTTTTTTACTGCCCGGTTATCTTGTTTTTTAGTTGATCGATTATCGCTTTCCGCCTGTGTTTTTTGTTTTGTTAATATTTGCCGGATCAAATTTCCGTCCCCGTTTATTGCATTTTTATTGGTCGGAAATTTTGATTCGCCGAAAGTTTTATCAAAGACAAATACTGCCTGAGTTTGCACTCGGACAACTTTACCGCGAGGGGCTGTCAAAAGAATGACTTGATGGTAAACACTAAGGTGAGTGTAAAGTCAACTTCATCCTGTGCCATGTCTCCAGTAAATTACTTGTTTTAGGTCTTTGTGAGTCCATGAAAACTTCACTTTTATCTCCCGCTGGGTCAACATTGTTCGAGGATGGAGACAGGCTAGCTGTTAGCTTCAAGCTAACCAGCACCCAACCAGACTCCTCCACCCCAAAAACGAACTTTGCATGTCAACAAATATGTGCCTTTTGTAGTGTTAATATGCAAGGAGTGTTCAAGAAGTGGCTGACAAGTTAGCAAGTGTCGCTCGCATCGCTGACATCATCACCGTCATTGTTTACTGAAGCAGAGATGCTGACTGTGCGTTATGATAAGCTTTTTATCCATAGACTTATCAGATGTATTTTTTTAATTATCTATAGCAGAGGTGTCAAAAGTGTGGCCCTGAGGCCATTTTTAAAGGCCCACAGCACATTCTAAAAATACTATTCAAATAAACAAAAACATAACAAAAGTGGAATAAAAAAGATTACAGGTTAAATGTAATTTAGAAAAAGTTGCAATGTTGACTAATAAAACAAAGCTTTTTTTTTTCTTTACAACCGTCATTGCTCTAAACATAATATTGAATCAAAATCAATGTTTTTATGAATTATTGACCTATCCAAGGCTCCGATTACTTCACATCATATATTCCACTTTGAAAAATATTTTTTGCATATTTTGTGTGTTCTCCATAAAAAACAGTTTTCTTTGACAAAAAGGGCAGAAAACAAACAAAACAAAATAATAAAAAATAAAAAAACGGATAGTTGATGTAGACTCTAGAGATTTAAGCGTTAACTAAATATTGTATGTATCCCCTGGCACACCATCATTTCATGACCGAAGCAAAAAACTTTTTACACTTTTCTTTTGTATTTTTTTTTTAATGAATGAAGTAATGTTTATCACAACCTTTTTCCAAAACACAATATAGAATGTGAGATATAACAGGATAATGCATACATTTATCATTTGTTTTCAGAACGCTTACAAAAAAGTGGGACCCCAAAAATTTACTGTGGGACCCCATTTTTATGACTTGATGGGGTGCCTGGGACCCCATTTTGAAAATTCCTAGCGCCAACACTGGTAAATATCGGGCTATACGTCTCTACTTTTTTCTTACAATTTGAAACCTGCGGCTTATAAAACGGTGCGGCTAATTTATGGATTGTTCTTTGCGGACAGCGAAACAAGCAAATACACTGAAAAGGTGTGTTATTGTTTGTGCTTTGGCGCCATCATTGGACAAGTTTGCTCACTGCACATGCCCTTCTATTTAGACTGAGCTTTCAACCGGAAGTAAATTATAAATAATAAATGTACAAGTGCCATTCAGTCTTCTAGCCGTCCATAGCGTTCTACTCGTATGGATTCGTCATTTATCACTCCAAGCAACGTTTGTAACGTTTACAATATAACTAAAACCATTCATACTTACTAGACCGTCTCATGTGTGATGTCATGCATATTTGTACGTGCTATCGTAATTTAATTAAGATAGCGTCGTTAGCATTAGACAATATGCTAACATGATTACGTTAGTATCATTGACTTACAATGGCATTCTTTTTTTATTGTTTTAGTTTGTTAAATCCACCAAAATTTACCGTGGAGTTATTGAGTCTGTTTAGCTGATTGGAGAGCGAGCTTGCGCAGCTAGTGGGTCCATGACGATGACTTCTGTTTTGTGTGTTCATCCGTTTTACTGCCGTGTTACAGACACCGTTTGGAAACAATTAAGGTATGTAAATAAACATTTACAGAATCTTTCTGTGTAAATTACTTATTTCACAACGTATATATAGAGTCTGGTGTAGGGTTGTTCGGTATACCGGTACTAATAAAGTACCGCGATACTAATTGATTGAAGTCGGTACTAAACTGCCTTTGAAAAGTACCGGTACCGTTCTTTCATCTGAATGCCGCTGTGTGGCGGTGACTACACAGCGAGGCGCATGATGTTGAGTGTGTCAAAACGCACACACAAAGTGCATACAAGAAATAACATCTTGGAGAGGAAGAATGGTGAATAAAGACAGTTCTACTGATTAATAAAGAGGGTGGTGAAGTACAATATGGAGGTATTTGGGCTTCAAAACTAACAAGTAATGCTAGGTTCACACCAACGGCGCTTTGACGGCGCTTTAAAGCGGCATGCAAAGCGGCATGCAAAGCGGCGTTAAAGCGTAACAAAGCCTGATTAAAGCGTGAGGGTCCTAATGGATCGTGGGAAAGCGTGTAGTGAAGCGGGACATGCGGCAAGTTCGCCAAAATTTTTTAAACGGTTTAAAAAAATTCTGCGCTCTGTAGGGTTGGGTATCGTTTGAATTCGAACAATTCCGATTCTTTGTTTCGATTCCGATTCCTGACGATTCTCGATTCCGATTCTTTAAAGAGGCAGTTTCAAAAAAAAGTTTAGGATATTTTAAATGAGCTAGCTAACCTACAGTCTTTCTGAATGAAATAGTCTGACATTCTCCATCAATTTTAATTATATTAACTTTTTATGAACTTTACTATAAATTCCTCACAGGGCTGTTTTCAACTAGAATATAAATATAAAATCTATGAACTTGAATATAAATATTATAAATTATGAATACATTTTCCCAGGGGTACACTTTCCTCAAGAGAGCTTTATTTTTAAAAACCTCATGAAAACACATTTACACATAAGTGTATGATGCTGCAGGAAACCTCATGAAAACACATTTACACATAAGTGTATGATGCTGCAGGAAACCTCATGAAAACACCTTTACACATAAGTGTATAATGCTGCAGGAAACCTCATGAAAACACATTTACACACACAAGTGTATGATGCTGCAGGTACTTAAAAATGTTACCGTGCTCCCACTGATGGGCTAACCTGGTGCAGAAAAGCAAATAAACAATAAGAAACAACTTGCAAAACCCAGTCCAGATTAGCAGCAGGTGCAGTATAAAATCAGAGACAGTTCTTGTTTAGGAAAATGACCATATCCGCCTTCTCAGGCAGGATGTGTGAGCGTTCTGGACAGATAGTGTCTCCTGCTGTGGAAAATACACGTTCGCTGGGTGTGGAAGAAGCTTGAACGCATAAATAGGAGAAAGCAAGATATGACAGCAAAGGATAAGTCTTTTGTTGGTTCCACCTCCATGCAGCAGGGTCGTCAGACACAAGTATCGGTGGAACGTCCTGCATCTGCAGCTCTCTCTCCGCTCGTTTCTTGATGGACATGGAGCTCTGTTATTTCGCGGTTATTTCAATTTTTTTTGTAAAGTAAAGCCACACTTTCGACCGCCGACGCCCGCTATCCATGCTTGAGCTTGACTGACTCGCTCGGCTATGCTAACACTTCCGGCGGTGGGCGCTTCTTCGTTGGTGTTCAGCGGCTTCTTCTTCCGGTTCGGCGGACATATTTTTTTCCGGTCGGCGGACTGGGTATCGAAAATAGGAATCGAAATTTAATCTTTTGAACGATTCCGGGAGAATCGGAAAGTTAGTCCCGGTTCCAATCGATACTCGATACCCAACCCTAGCGCTCTGTCAAGAATGGAATAAAGCGCCGAGAGCGTATCAAAGCGTGACAAAGCCTGACAAAGCTCAGCAAAGCTTGACTCAAAGCATAGGAAAGCTTAACAGATCTTGGTTCAAAGCGCAATAGGAAGTGACTGTGATATTGACTAGTGACATTGAAACTTTATGTAAAACCAACACAGGATTACAAATCCATTGTCTTTTGCATCATTGCCTTTTTTATACGATGATCAATCAATCAATCAATCAATGTTTATTTATATAGCCCTAAATCACATATCATTGTTTCTGTACTTCTGCTGTTTGATGTTGCAGTTTGACATTACTGTCTATAATTTTTCTGTATGAAAATGTTAATAATAAAGAGAATATGTTACGTTTAAAAGAAATGCCTTTTATTATTGTCAACTAGCATAAGAAATGAAAGATAGATATTTATTAAGATGACAAAGAAATAAAAGAAATGAAGATATAAAACATAATATAACGGGAAAAAAAAGAGAAATTGAAAAAATAAATTAATATAAAAAAATAAAAGAAATGCCTTTTATTATTGTCAACTAGCATAAGAAATGAAAGATAGATATTTATTAAGATAACAAAGAAATAAAAGAAATTAAGATATAAAATATAATATAACGGAAAAAAAAGAGAAATTGAAAAAATTAATGAATATAAAAAAATAAAAGAAATGCCTTTTATTATTGTCAACTAGCATAAGAAATGAAAGATAGATATTTATTAAGATGACAAAGAAATAAAAGAAATGAAGATATAAAACATAATGTAACGAAAAAAAAGAGAAATTGAAAAAATAAATTAATATAAAAAATAAAAGAAATGCCTTTTATTATTGTCAACTAGCATAAGAAATGAAAGATAGATATTTATTAAGATGACAAAGAAATTAAGATATAAAACATAATATAACGGAAAAAAAGAGAAATTGAAAAAATAAATGAATATAAAAAATAAAAGAAATGCCTTTTATTATTGTCAACTAGCATAAGAAATGAAAGATAGATATTTATTAAGATGACAAAGAAATAAAAGAAATGAAGATATAAAACATAATATAACTGAAATAAAGAGAAATTGAAAAAATAAATGAATATAAAAAATGTGTGGAAAACAGTATACTGAGTTTTTCACTTTTTTTTTTACTTATTTGTTTATCATATTTCTCTTTTTTATTACATTATGTGTTTTATCCTGTATATAATAAAACAAAAAGAGAAATCAAATAAATAGATAAATCTAAAAAAATGTGGGGAAAACTTAGTATACTGAGTTTTTCAAAAATTGTTTTACTTATTTGTTTATCATATTTCTCTTTTTTATTACATTGTGTTTTATCCTGTATATAATAAAACAAAAAGAGAAATCAAATAAATAGATAAATCTAAAAAAATGTGGGGAAAACTTAGTATACTGAGTTTTTCACATTGTTTTCTTATTTTTGTTGTAACAATGCACAACAGAGCTTGATAATCGTGTCAGCATGTCAGGATCGCATCAAAGCGTGATAAAGTTCAATAAAGCGTAATAAAACGTATCAAAGCGTGATTTAAAGCGTATCAAAGCGGCATCAAATCGTGAGGAACGGTAACAAAGCGGCAACTAATTCGTATCAGAGCGTATCAGAGAGTATCAAAGCATAACATTATTTCGGAGATCGGGATATTCGTGGAAAAATTGACAAAAAAGACGGCGCTTTGCTCGCCGCTTTAAAGCGCGGCAAGCGCCGTTGGTGTGAACCAGGCATAAGTGCACTTCAAGTGTTGCTTTAAAACACGCCTCGACACGTGTGGCGATTAGTATTACCACATTTGCTTCAAACTTAGATCAGCATTTAAATAATAATCATTCAGATCTGCACACAGAGTTATAAAGAGTGACAGGTAATAATGTAGTTGTCAAGGAGCACAGAGCAGACGGTCCCTTCAGTGTCGATGTTTCCATCGGGGGTTACAGCCTTCACTTTACCCAATGGGTCTGCTAAGCTCTGCTCTCCGGTGTGAATTTGAGGCCACCAATTTGTGACAATCTGCTTGCTTTATAATTAGTTTTGCAGGACACAACCGGACCCATTCATTTTTCTACAGCAGTTCACACGCTCCCTCTCTCTCTCTCTCTTTACTCGCCCACTCACTCACTGAAATCACTAAGACAAGACGTTGACATTCTCACAAACACACACACACACTACTCTCAAGTCAGCTCCTCTGTTGTGCACATGTAGATACGTAACACGTAGATATACGTAGACACATAACATGGAGACACATAACATGGAGATACATAACACGTAGATACACAACACGTAGATACACAACACGTAGATACACAACACATAGATACACAACACGTAGATACGTAGACACATAACAGACACATAACACGTAGATACATAACACGTAGACACATAACACTTAGATACATAACACTTAGATACATAACACTTATATACATAACACTTATATACATAACACGTAGACACATAACACGTAGACACATAACACGTAGATACAAAACACGTAGATACGTAACACGTAGATACGTAACAAGTAGATACGTAACAAGTAGATACGTAACAAGTAGATACGTAACACGTAGATGCGTAACACGTAGATGCGTAACACGTAGATGCGTAACACGTAGACACGTAACACGTAGTTACGTAACACGTAGATGGGTAACATGTAGTTACGTAACACGTAGATAGGTAACATGTAGATACGTACACGTGCACACAGCTGCTTGGCTTGATGCCAAATATTAGCGGAGTTAAGACCGCCCAACTAACTTCAACTAGTGCAAGTAACATGACTGAATTTAGTAACAAATTGCTACAATTTGTGTTTTGTCTTTAACAAAAGTGTGTTTTACCTGCTACATGTCTTATCTGTGTACATTCATCCATAGTTTTGTTTGTAGTACTTACTAATAATTGTATTTTTCTTAAAGCACAGACCAGGAGTGGCAACCATAAATCATGAATAATTGTATTATAATGTCAAAGCTTTTTATTATATTCTAATCTAATCCTCGAGTATGGCAGACTATATGGAATATAGAAAATTGTAAATTGTTCTTTGAGTGCAACAAGAAAAGCACAATGTGTTTATTGCCCTTTAATTTATATTTTAACTTTTTAAAATGTTTTTTGAGTGCAATAGGAAACATGTTTATTGTATTGTAAGATTTTCTGTTAAAATAAAGCCAAAATTGACACTTTTTCGTAATTCCCTTTATTTGGAAAAATATTGAAAAGTATCGATATACATTTTGGTACCAGTACCAAATTATTGGTATTAGGACAACCCTAGTCTGGTGCGGCTAATATGTGGAAAAATATTTTTTTCTTCTAAAATTTAGTGGGTGTGCTCTTTAGTCCGCAAAATACGGTATATTGTATTTATTATGATATAATTAAGTAAAGTTGGTCAAATATTCCAGTGTGTGTATAAGTAGGGCCCTACTTTACATTGAACACCCTAACATCACTGCAAGGTTAGCCGAATTACGGAAGAAAAACATGTTTAGCTTCCACTTCTGTAGCTGACAGATGGTTGTCAGCTCCAGACTTGATTTTAACATGTGTAGCAAAGCCTGTTGTATTTGTTTTCATTCCAAGGCTGCCCTCTGAAGTGGTGGGCGCGTAGACGAGGCTGGCTCATTAAGCAAGGCTGGGCGTCAGGGGCTATATCATGTTTTTCTCCTTCATTTTGTCATGAAGAGCTGCAAATGCTCTCTCAAAAGTGGAGCAAACAAATAAGAGAGATGATCCCTTTTTCTCACCTTTGGTATGTATACATATATATATATATATATATATATATATATATATATATATATATATATATATATATATATATATATATATATATATATATATATATATATATGTTAGGGCTGTGAATCTTTGGGTGTCCCACGATTCGATTCAATATCGATTCTTGGGGTCACGATTCGATTCAAAATCGATTTTTTTTTTCAATTCAACATGATTCTCGATTCAAAAACGATATTTTCCCGATTCAAAAGGATTCTCTATTCATTCAATACATAGGAATTCAGCAGGATCTTCCCCAGTCTGCTGACATGCAAGCAGAGTAGTAGATTTTTGTAAAAAGCTTTTATAATTGTAAAGGACAATGTTTTATCAACTGATTGCAATAATGTAAATTTGTTTTAACTATTAAATGAACCAAAAATATGACTTATTTTATCTTTGTGAAAATATTAGACACAGTGTGTTGTCAAGCTTAGGAGATGTGATGCAAGTGTAAGCCACTGTGACACTATTGTTCATTTTTATTTATTTTTTATAAATGTCTAATGATAATGTCAATGAGGGATTTTTAATCATTGCTATGTTGAAATTGTAACTAATATTGATACTGTTGTTGAAAATATTCATTTTTGTTTCACTACTTTTGGTTTGTTCTGTGTCGTGTTTGTGTGTCCTCGCAATTGCTCTGTTTATTGTAGTTCTGAGTGATGCTGGGTCGGGTTTGGTTTTGGAATTGGATTGCATTGTTATGGTATTGCTGTGTATTGTTTTGTTGGATTGATTCATTAAAAAAAAAATAATAATAATAATAATAATAATTAAAAAAATCGATTTTTAAAAAATGAGAATCGATTCTGAATCGCACCTTAATATATATATATATATATATATATGTATATGTATATGTATACGTATATATATATATATGTATATGTGTATATATATATATATATATATATTATATATATAATATCAGTGTTTCCCACACATTCATTTATTTGTGGCGGCCCGCCACGAAAGAATTACGTCCGCCACAAATAGATTTTTCAGCCTTTTTTATTTTTATTTTTTTTGTTTTTTTTGTCCTGTCCAGCTTCTCAGGCAAATCATATAGTTTGATGTAGATGCCCATATCGGCTGTTCAGATTTACTTTACAAAAGAGAAGTGTAGGATACTTCTCTTGTTGCCTTATTTGTATTTGACTTTATTAAATGTATTTATATTATCATTTGGTGCAGCCGGGCCGGAGCAGGAGGGGATAGAAAGAGAGAGAAAAAAAGACAGAGTGGGAAATTGTGGGGACAAGAGGGGGATTAGACAGAGAGACAAAAACAACAACAGCAAATACAACAACAACAATAGAGCAACATCAGCAAATACGACATGTACAAATATGATGGTAAAAGTAATAGCAAATAAGCAGTTAGCGAAAATAAAAAAACAATACAGAAATGACAATGAGCATTATTTCACTACAAAAGGAGCAATACAAATACCAATAGAAGTAGCGCTATTGATAATGAACAATACCAATACTTTACCTTTATTATCAACAACACAGTTGTTCAAGTGCAACAATACATATACCTGTACGTAATGATAACTTGAGATACGAAAGAATGCAGAAAAATGGAGGGGAAGAAAGAGAAGCAACCTACATTAACCTTGTAGATTGTTATAGTAACAATAGGTTAAGCTTTGTCAGTGTGCCATGTGTTACCCAGTTTACCCTAGGGCAACAACGTTAATATATGTTTGATGAAACGTGATTATGTGCATGAGTGTATGTATGCATATGTACTTGTATATGTACAGTATGTGTATATGTGTTTGTACAGTGAGTGTATATGTACAGTATGTGTATATGTATGTTTGTACAGTGAATGTATATGTACAGTATGTGTACGTGTATGTTTGTATGATGAATGTGCGTGTGGATGTACGAACTTTGAGTATGTAAATATGTACTGTATATGTATGTGGGAGCGTAGGTACCTATGTATGTGTGTATGTATATGTGAATTTGTATGTACAATACATTTGACTCCCAGTGTGTGTGGGAGCCAGAGTACGGCCCCAGCCTCCCCGAGAGCCCAACCCACAAACAGTTGGTGTGGTGCCCAGGGAACCGGAGACCACAGCCCCATGCAGCCAAGCCGGACTCGCTCGACCGCTCATAAAAGCAATGGGACTCTGTCTGTGAATGTAGCTTGTAGTTACAATTCCGGTGCTGTAGGTGGCGGTAGCCTACTATGCATTGTAACTCCGCCAATAGCACTTAATTCACCTGGTGGGCCAGAAGAAGAAGAAGAAGAAGACGACGACGAAGTAAAAGAAGAACGGACCGACCGGATCAAAATACAAGGGTAAAACGTCTTGGCAAACAAGTTCAAAAGTGGTCCGAACCTGTGCAGTGTGCAGCACCGACTCGGATTTTCTTAATTTTTATTTTCGGGTTTTGAATGCATTTATTTTGAAAGGACAGCTGGAGAGAGACTGGGGAGAGAGGGTGAGAGGGGGGATTGACGCGGAGTAAAGCGACTGTCAGGTGGGACCGAACTGGGTCGCCGCAGCGGGTGCTCTACCAGGTGAGATAGGTTATAGCTGCATCGCTTGCGGCTCGTCATATATTTAACGTTAATCCGCTATTTCACCGAGCGTTTCACTGACGGTGAGCAGCCTGACGCTGTTTCATTAACACCGCCGCTGTTTGACTCGGGGGCCGGGGCAGATGCACGCAGTGACAGTCACCTGTTACCATACCGACTAGAGCGTGCGTGTCCAGGTTATAACCCTGTTGTCAATAAACACACATGGAGACGGTGCTTCAGATACTAATACTAATTTGATACTGTAGTAGTTATCTTTTGTGTATTCATAATGTAAAATGGATGGATGGACGTTTAAAACAAAACTGTTATTGTTAATTAGTAAGTATACATTTTTTGAGCCTTTTTAGAGAAAATCATATCATTGTAGTAAATTATGCAAATTAGTCGATGATGTCATGGTGACCACGCCCATAGCCACGCCCCCACCACCACAGGTATCTTGGTAGTTTATGGGAAACACTGTATGTATATGTATATATATATATATATATATATATATATATATATATATATATATATATATATATATATATATATATATATATATATATATATATACATATATACACACATATCAGTGCTTCCCCCGGGGTTGGTGGGTGTGTGTAAGGAACAGTGTAACTCGGCCTGTCGCCATCAAGTCTCCTCCTCATTGCTGCCACCACAGCCTTAGGGGGACAATAGACTACATACTGTGGTGAAGTAGGCCGGCTTCGTCGCGTGAAGAAGCCTACAATTTTTGGTTGTTTTCCGTTCCTCAATATTGTTTTCCGTAAAGTAAAAACAAAACACAAAACAGTCCTACTTACCTGAGATATTAAGTATGTCATTATTATGACTTAGTAAGTCAATATTTTAAATTAGTAATTTACTAAGTCAAAATAATGACTTACTAAGTCAAAATAATGACTTACTAAGTCAAATTAATAAGCGTTTGCAATAAGCGTTTGAAAAAAAGAGTTAAAAGTGTGACCAATGCTGACATATGCGCAACTCATCATGCTTAATTTATTACAGCATTTGGGAAGCCTATAGTTGATTTTTATTATGTAAATGTTATATGCCTGAGCTCTGACTCCATGCGCTCTGAATACGCACTGCTGATTGGCTGTTACCGCTCTGCGTGTAACCAATCAGATGGCTCTGTGGGTGGGACAATGCATGGGTGCACCAGCAACACAGCAGAGAGACATACTGACAGGGCTTGTTAAGGCGTAAGTTTAGGCGGTGGAGCTGCGGAAAACCGTGTGTGTGTGTGATGCGCGCGCATACACATTCTTGCGTCTATATATATGTGTGTGTGTGTGTGTGTGTGTGTGTGTATATATATATATATATATATATATATATATATATATATATATATATACACGTATATATACACGTATATGTGTGTGTGTGTGTGTGTGTGTATACAGTATGTGTCTGTGAATGTTAAATTATTGAAACACCGCCACTGTCTCCTTGCAGAGGAGACAAACTGCTTTTTCCTTACACTGAACAAAAAAAACCTCAAAGCTCTCCACTCGGAATCTATTTTTCGTTTCCGCAATGATTTCGCCATTTTTTTCTCGCTTACTGATCGACTGATAAAGTGCGCACTTGCCGCGCCAGCGCGATGATGTCACATTATCGATGGGAATATGCCGTTTTAGACAATATTATTTGCTAGGAGACCCCGAGAGTAACAAGCGGTAGAAAATGGATTGATGGATGGGCTAGAAAGGACAGATTAAAAAATAAATAAAATAAACATTTAAATTGGGACTTCCCACGGGCTGGATTTTGGACGCTGGCGCGCCATAGTTTGGGGACTGGTAAGTTAAAGTGCTGATATTATTGCACATAGTCCTATTACACATGTAGTTAGCAATAACATATTCATTTACGCACGGAAAATTGGACCAAAAAAGCTAACAGTAATGTATCTACATATGAAATATTGCACAAAATATGAATACATAACTTTTGGAATGGAAATAGAAATCTTTTGGAACTAATAGAATAGAAAGTACTTTATTGATCCCTGGGGAAACAGCACCACAGTTCGCTCACAATAAACAATAATGGCAAGTATTTCTACCTTTATTATATATCCATGTTCTTGTCCTTGAATGTGATGTTTCACCTATAACCCATCAGATACTAAAGACAAAAACAAGCCTACTACTAGCAAAAATGAGTAAAAAACAAAAGTCTATGGAAAGCTTCTTTGCAAAGGGAAAAGGCCAGGGGCTCCCACCTAGTCAATGTTATGGTGAGTTTTTTCATGTATTCATTTTTCCCGCACTGGAAGGCCGGTCCGTGAAAATAATGCCTGCATTAAACCGGCCCCTGCTGCAAATAAGGTTGGGGACCCCTGTGATAGACCAATGAAACCAGCGTAGTTTTAATTTAGCCTCCATTTCCCCCCATTAGGCAGCTATTGAAAATGCTGTTTTAATGTAAGGTGTTATAAAACAGCTTTTTTATTGGTTGTCACCTTTTAACAATGCTTTGTTGTCGTTATGTTGCAACCGCCTCAGAGGAGACCTCTGATCATTGGACAGTGTTCTTATGAATATTTATGATGCATGTGCATCTCCCTGTCCTGCATTAATCATGTTCCAGGGCAGTGCATGCTCTATACTCAGATGAAGCTGTCCATTCATTGCTGGCTTCAATTTAGCTGTGTGTGTACGTGTGAGAGGGGGGTTGTGTGCTTTACGACCGCCCTGCAACTCAATCATTCAGGCCCCAAGCAGACGGAGCCTCCGTAAACTGGCTGCATGCAGCTCAAACCGGTTCCAACCGCCTCAAACTGCCTCGCGCCGGTTGTCAGCTAAAATGGCCAGAGGTATTATTCGGCTTTTACTTTGAAAAATGGCACGTGTGTGTAATATTTGGCTTTTTAGTGCAAATAATTGTCAGCTCCATCCATGCTAATTGAATTATTGGCGGGGGGGAGGCAATTTTCACTCTAATTAATGAAATTGACAACCGTACCTGAGAATAATTGTGTTTGAGAAAGTCCCATTTGAGTGAATACATATAAAATGTAATCTTACTGGTAGAAATTAGAACTTTGATCATTTCTCACTGGTGAATGATGTAAAAAGCTGCTCAGGGCTTCTTTTTTAAAAATGTATTCATGCTCTTTGTCGTGGAAAATGAAATCATTACTTAACCAGGACGTAGGGTTGTAAGGTATCCCAGTACTAGTATAGTATCGCAGTACTAATGAATGAAAAACGGTACTGTACTCTGTTTGAAAAGTGCAGGTTCGCCTTTTTTTTTTTTTTTTTTTACAGGCATGACGGCGCGTCATGGTCACGTCGTGACATTGCTGATTTTACGAGCAGAGGAGCATGTTTGGCAGTGCGCACACATGGAGTACTTACAAGCAGACACAGTGTGTAGACAGAAAAGGGAGAATGGACGCATTTTGGTCTAAAAACTAAAGATAAAGGTGAAGGTGAAGTTATAACACAGGAAAAGGTGCTTTAAGACATGGCTAGCTAGTTAGCGGCTAACGTCCATCCGCAGTCGGCAGTGTTTTAGCTACTTATAAATCACTAATCATTGTCTCCATGGCGACAAATCAAGTACGTTTATTACAAGTACCATTATCACTGCAGGACGAGGAATAGCTAAACATGCTTCACTACACACTGCAGGAGGATACACTAGCTCACCAGCGTCACAATGTAAACAAACGCCACGTGTGGATCTACACCTGACATCCACTGTAGTGATACCAAGTACAATAGCGTATCTAGTCCATACTACTATGATTACATCGATATTTTTTATCGTCACAAAAAAATGTTTTCTTAAATAAAAAAATGTAAATCATATTATATTCATAAACTCCGGAAATACGTCCATGGACACATGAGAACTTAAATTATGACCAGTGTATGATCCTGTAACTACTTGGTATCATCCAAAACTAATGTGAAGTATCCAAACAACAGAAGAATAAGTAGGGTTGGGTATCGAGTATCGAGTATCGATTGGAACCGGGACTAACTTTCCAATTCTCCCGGAATCGTTCAAAAGTTTAAATTTCGATTCCTATTTTCGATACCAGTCCGCCGACCGGAAAAAAATATGTCCGCCGAACCGGAAGAAGAAGACGCTGAACACCAACGAAGAAGCGCCCACCGCCGGAAGTGTTAGCATAGCCGAGCGAGTCAGTCAAGCTCAAGCATGGATAGCGGGCGTCGGCGGTCGAAATTGTGGCTTTACTTTCCAAAAAAAAGTGAAATAACCGCGAAATAACAGAGCTCCATGTCCATCAAGAAACGAGTGGAGAGAGAGAGCTGCAGATGTACCAGAACGTTCCACCGATACTTATGTCTGACGACCCTGCTGTGCATGGTGGTGGTCCGGTGGAACCAACAAAAGACTTATCCTTTGCTGTCAGATCTAGCTTTCTCCTATTTATGCGTTCAAGCTTCTTCCACACCCAGCGAACGTGTATTTTCCACAGCAGGAGACAATATCTGTCCAGAACGCTCACGCATCCTGCCTGAGAAGGCGGATATGGTCATTTTCCTAAACAAGAACTGTCTCTGATTTTATACTGTACCTGCTGCTAATCTGGACTGGGTTTTGCAAGTTGTTTCTTATTGTTTATTTGCTTTTCTGCACCAGGTTAGCCCATCAGTGGGAGCACGGTAACATTTTTAAGTACCTGCAGCATCATACACTTGTGTGTGTAAATGTGTTTTCATGAGGTTTCCTGCAGCATCATACACTTGTGTGTGTAATTGTGTTTTCATGAGGTTTTCAAAAATAAAGCTCTCTTGAGGAAAGTGTACCCCTGGGAAAATGTATTCATAATTTATAATATTTATATTCAAGTTCATAGATTTGATATTTATATTCTAGTTGAAAACAGCCCTGTGAGGAATTTATAGTAAAGTTCATAAAAAGTTAATAGAATTAAAATTTGATGGAGAATGTCAGACTATTTCATTCAGAATGACTGTAGGTTAGCTAGCTCATTTAAAATATCCTAAACTTTTTTTTGACCCTGCCTCTTAAAAGAATCGGGACAGAGAACCGTAAGGAATCGGAATCGAAACAAAGAATCGGAATCGGAATTGGAATCGTTCGAATTCAAACGATACTCAACCCTAAGAATAAGTGATTATTACATTTTAACAGAAGTGTAGATAGAACATGTTCAAACAGAAAATAAGCAGATATTAACAGTAAATGAACAAGTAGATAATTAATCAATTTTTACAGTTTGTCCCTCATAATGTAGACAAAATAATAGGTAGATAAATGACACAATATGTTACTGCATATGTCAGCAGACTAATTAGGAGCCTTTGTTTGTTTACTTACTACTAAAAGACAAGTTGTCTAGTATGTTCACTATTTTATTTAAGGACTTAACTGCAATAACAAACATACGTTTAAAGTACCCTAAGATTTTTTTGTTGAAATAAAGACAATAATGCAATTTTTTGTGGTCCCCTTAATTTAGAAAAGTATCAAAGTATCGAAATACATTTTGGTACCAAAATATTGGTATCGAGACAACCCTGCCAGGTCTATGTTCTTCGATTTAAAAAAAAAAAAAAGGCATTCTTCGACTGCAAAAACGTGCAATTGGTGGGATGTCTTGCGACGTTTGATGTGTTTCCTGTCTTGTGCCCTCAGTGAACGTGATGCGATGCTCGGTGTGTCTCCAGGACTACAAACAGAACGACATCATCAACAACTACTTCATGAAGGATACCTCAGAGGCCACCAGCAGCTCCAATGAAAAGTCTGCACAGGTAAGTTGGGACCAGGATCTTTGACTTTGGGTTGTGCAGCTGTCGTATAGAGGATCTTGGACAAGTGAATTAATACAGAAGAGCACTCTTGATTTATATCAAGGATCTTTGACTAATGTTAGTACAGCAAGTTCCTAAAATCAGCAACACATATTTTCATATAAAGGATCTCTGACTGTTTGTACAGCAAGTTCCTAAAAACAGCAGCACATCTTGTCATATAAAGGATCTCTGATTGTTTGTACAGCAAGTTGTTAAATTCAGCAGTGCATCTAGTCATGTAGAGGATCTTTGACTGTTTGTACAGCATGTTCCTAAAAACAACAGCACCTCTTGTCATATGAAGGATCTCTGATTGTTTGTACAGCAAGTTCTTAATATCAGCAGCGCATCATGTCATGTAGAGGATCTTTGACTAATGTTTGTACAGCAAGTTCCTAAAAACAGCAGCACATCTTGTTATATAAAGGATCTCTGATTGTTTGTACAGCAAGTTCTTAAAATCAGCAGCGCATCTAGTCATGTAGAGGATCTTTGACTAATGTTTGTACAGCAGGTTCCTAAAAACAACAGCACATCTTGTCATATAGAGGATCTTTGATCGGTGTTTATACAGCAGGTTCCTAAAACAGCAGTACATCTTGTGCATGTAGGGGATCTTTGACTAATGTTTGTACAGCAGGTTCCTAAAAACAACAGCACATCTTGTCATAAAGGATCTCTGATTGTTTGTACAGCAAGTTCTTAAAATCAACAATCGCATCTTGTCAGGTAGAGGATCTTTGACTAATGTTTGATCAGTCCGCGGCCCGGTACCGGTCCGTGGATCGATTGGTACCAGGCTGCACAAGAAATAAAAAATTTAAAAAATAAATAATAATTTTGTATTTTTTTATTTTTTATTTAATCAACATAAAAAACACAAGATACACTTACAATTAGTGCACCAACCCAAAAAACCTCCCTCCCCCATATACACTCATTCACACTAAAAGGGTTGTTTCTTTCTGTTATTAATATTTCTGGTTCCTACATTATATATCAATACAGTCTGCAGAGACACAGTCCGTAAGCACGCATGATTGTATTTTTTAATGACAAAATTGTTTTTAATTTTTTTTAAAATTCCCACCCAACCCCCCGGTCCGTGGGACACATTTTCAAGCGTTGACCGGTCCGCAGTTACAAAAACGTTGGGGACCACTGATATAGGGGATCTTTGACTGTTTGTATAGCAGGTTCCTAAAAACAGCAGCACATCTTGTCATATAAAGGATCTCTGACCTGACTGTTTATACAGCAAGTTCTTAAAATCAGCAGCACACCCTGTCATATAGGGCAGTGGTCCCCAACCACTGGGCCGCGGCCCGGTACCGGTCCGTGGATCGATTGGTACCAGGCTGCACAAGAAATAAAAAAAAAAAATAATAATAATAATTTTGTATTTTTTTTATTTTTATTTAATCAACATAAAAAACACAAGATACACTTACAATTAGTGCACCAACCCAAAAAACCTCCCTCCCCCATGTACACTCATTCACACTAAAAGTATAAATAAATGATAAATGGGTTATACTTGTATAGCGCTTTTCTACCTTCAAGGTACTCAAAGCGCTTTGACACTATTTCCACATTTACCCATTCACACACACATTCACACACTGATGGCGGGAGCTGCCATGCAAGGCGCTAACCAGCAGCCATCAGAGGCAAAGGGTGAAGTGTCTTGCCCAAGGACACAACGGACGTGACTAGGAAGGTAGAAGGTGGGAATTGAACCCCAGTAACCAGCAACACTCCGATTGCTGGCACAGCCACTCTACCAACTTCGCCACGCCGTTGTTTCTTTCTGTTATTAATATTTCTGGATCCTACATTATATATCAATATAGATCAATACAGTCTGCAGGGATACAGTCCGTAAGCACGCATGATTGTATTTTTTAATGACAAAAAAAAAATTTTTTTTTAAATCCCCCCCCCCCCCCCCCCCCCCCCCCGTGGGACACATTTTCAAGCGTTGACCGGTCCGCAGTTACAAAAAGGTTGGGGACCACTGGTATAGGGGATCTTTGACTGTTTGTATAGCAGAATCCTAAAAACAGCAGCACATCTTGTCGTGTGGGGGATCTTTGACTGTTTGTACAGCAGGTTGCTGAAAACAGCAACGCATCCTGTCATATAGGGGATCTTTGACTGTTTGTACAGCAGGTTGCTGAAAACTGTCATAAAGAGGATCTTTGACTGTTTGTACAGCAGGTTCCTAAAAACAGCAACGTATCCTGTCATATAGAGGATCTTTGACTGGTGTTTGTACAAGGTGCTTCACCTGTCCTTGCACCTAAAAAGTACAACAAAATGTGTTTACAATCAACCTGTCCTAGAAAATATGACAGGTGTAAACCACTTTGGAAGGATAATGGCTCGCCACATCGGCAGCACCCCTTGAAATATAGGAAAAAGAAAACCAAGAGGAGGGAGAAGAAAAGGCCAATCACAAACTACAGCGCAGTGTGGGACTTGGAAAGACAACTCAGCAAACATAAGCACATGTAGGCCGACATTACGACATACAAAAACGTAAGACCTGTGAAGGCGAGGGTGTGTTCATAAGCGTGGAAGTTGCTCTGCTTGGCGTCACGGCCTTGATAACACAGCTGGGTGCTATGGAGCCGTCCGACATCTAGTCCCACAGAGTGAGACAATCCCAGGGAAGAGGGGTAAGGCATTTTACAGGGTTATCAGCAGCGACCTTGCCAAGGCCAGTGCGAGGGGGCCGAAATATAGAAAATAATTGTTTTGGTTAGGGTGAGCAGATGCGTTTTAATAATCTACTGTACTCAATTGTCTGTGCTGGTCCTCAAATTAATTTCACCTTGCAGAGCGGAACACTTCTCTGAGATGTTATCCAGTTGGCAATATAGCTCAAAATTAGTCGAAGTGCCTACAGCCTGCCCATCCCATCAATCACGACGGGCAGCTTCAGGGTACCTTGAACGGCTGCCAGATGAGCTGTTATTGTAGTTCCAAATAGGTGTTCTTGACCGTAAGGCTAGCCAGGCACACGACCTTCCACTTCTCCCAAGAGTCCATCGTGTATCCAGCAACTAAGGACCTAGGACTAGTGTTGTCCCGATACCAGTATTTTGGTACCGGTACCAAAATGTATTTCGGTACTTTTGTAAATAGAGGGGACCACGAAAAATTTAATTATTGGCTTTATTTAAACAAAAAATCTTAGGGTACATTAAAGGCCTACTGAAACCCACTACTACCGACCACGCAGTCTGATAGTTTATATATCAATGATGAAATCTTAACATTGCAACACATGCCAATACGGCCGGGTTAACTTATAAAGTGCAATTTTAAATTTCCCGCTAAACTTCTGGTTGAAAACGCCTTTGGATGATGACGTATGCGCGTGACGTAACCAGTGAAACAGAAGTATCGGTACCCCATTGAATGCAATACAAAATAGCTCTGTTTTCATCTCATAATTCCACAGTATTCTGGACATCTGTGTTGGTGAATCTTTTGCAATTTGTTTAATGAACAATGAAGACTGCAAAGAAGAAAGTTGTAGATGGGATCGGTGTATTAGCGGCGGACTACAGCAACACAACCAGGAAGACTTTGACTCGGATAGCAGACGCGCTAGCCGACTAAGGCTGCAGCTAACGATTATTTTTCTATCGATTATTCTATAGATTATTTTTTTGATTAATCGGTTAATCTATAGATTATTTTTCGATTCATCTATAGATTATTTTTCCTTTTACCGATTATTTTTTATTTTATTTTATTTAAAATGAAGATGAAAAAATAAAAGTAGGCCAGTTTTTTCAAAAGGCATGGCTTTTATTTACAAAAAAAAAAAGTATGGCCACTCAGTCAACATTGACAACAACATGACAAAATATTCTGTAACAATGTAAACATTTAAAACTTTTAACATTTAACACAATTAAAAGTAGCTTATTTGCTTTTTAATGTGCAAATATAAAAGTAAACATCCAGTGCAAATCTTAATATTCTGCAATAGTATAAGCATTTCAAAAGTAAAAGTATTGCTTATTTTGCTTTAAAATGTGCAAAAATAAAGATAAACATCCAATACAAAAAAGTGCAAAACAAAATATTCTGTAACAACAGTGTAAACATTTCAACAAAAGTGAAAGTATTGCTTATTTGCTAAAATGTGCAAAAATAAAGATAAACATCCAATACAAAAAAGTGCCAATCTAAATATTTTGGAGCACTGTAAACATTAAGTATTGCTTTTAAAATGTGCAAAATAAACATCCAGTCCAACACAGTACACAATAACCAATTCTACTCATTCCAGTGAGTGACTAACAGTTGTAATGAAGAAAGATTAGCATGTCTACTTGCTTTGCTTCTTTTCTTGTTTACAATATTCCCAGCAGCTGAAAATAGGCGCTCAGAAGGGGTCGATGTGGCTGGAACTGAGAGGTAATTAGCCTTCACCTCAAACCAGGACTGCGAGCGAGCTGAGCTGCAGTTTAAGTTTCTAGTAGGTCAACGGGCTCATAGTGATGTTACTAGTAGTTGACTGGGAGGTGTTTATTATCATTTGGGGAGAGTCCGCTGCCTGATGCTCACCTGCTAAACACCTATCTGCTCCACGCTGAAGCGCTGACTACATGCGCTATGAATACGCACTGCTGATTGGCTGATAATGCTTCGTGTGTACCAATCAGATGGTTGTGTGGGTGGGACAATGCTGCGTGTGTACCAATCAGATGGTTGTATGGGTGGGACAATGCTGCGTGCTGAGACAGAGGCAGAGGAGCAAAGCAACTTGTTAAGACTTTAGCAGCTAAAGTTAGCTTTAGCTTAGAAACTCGTTCGGTACACCCCAGTACCGAACCGAAAGCCCCGTACCGAAACGGTTCAATACAAAACACATACCGTTACACCCCTAGCAGATACAAATGACACATTCATGTTTTTGTGTAATGATGACAACGTATGCTAACGCGGACGATTGACTAGTTGATGGTTGATGGTTTTCTTTTCAAATGTTCGTTCATAGCCGTTGTGCTGCTATGATAGGCCATTTCCGCTCGACACAGTGTGCATACAATAACATTATTAGGCTGTGTATTGAAATACTCCCACACTTTTGACGACTTTTGGCGTGCGTTTTTCCCCTCGCTCGCACAGTCTGCTTTGCGCCCCGCCATTACGGTAGTGTGACGTAAATATGCGACGCGTCGACGCACAAAAACGGCGTCGACATATTTACGTAACCGATGACGTCGACTATGTCGACGCGTCGTTTCAGCCTTATAGCCGACGCTAGCCACCGACCGCACGGATGATCGCGGTGAAGTCCTTCGTCCTTCCGTCGATCGCTGGAACGCAGGTGAGCACGGGTGTTGATGAGCAGATGAGGGCTGGCTGGCGTAGGTGGATAGCTAATGTTTTTAGCATAGCTCTGTGAGGTCTGGTTGCTAAGTTAGCTTCAATGGCGTCGTTAGCAACGGCATTGTTAACCTTCGCCAGGCTGGAAAGCATTAACCGTGTATTTACATGTCCATGGTTTAATAGTATTGTTGATCTTCTGTCTATCCTTCCAGTCAGGGATTTATTTATTTTGTTTCTGTATGCAGTTAAGCACGATGCTATCACGTTAGCTCCGTAGCTAAAGTGTTTCGTCGATGTATTGTCGTGGAGATAAAAGTCACTGTGAATGTCCATTTCGCGTTCTGGACTCTCATTTTCAAGAGGATATAGTATCCGAGGTGGTTTAAAATACAAATCCGTGATCCACAATAGAAAAAGGAGAGAGTGTGGAATCCAATGAGCCAGCTTGTACCTAAGTTACGGTCAGAGCGAAAAAAGATATGTCTTGCACTGCATTCTAGTCCTTCACTCTAACGTTCCTCATCAACGAATCTTTCATCCTCGCTCAAATTAATGGGGTAATCGTCGCTTTCTCGGTCCGAATCGCTCTAGCTGCATTGAAAACAATAGGAAAATATGAGGAGACTATCAACTGACTACGTCACGCTACTTCCGGTAAGGGCAAGGCTTTTTTTTAATCAGATACCAAAAGTTGCGATCTTTATCGTCGTTGTTCTCTATTAAATCCTTTCAGCAAAAATATGGCAATATCGCGAAATGATCAAGCATGACACATAGAATGGATCTGCTATCCCCGTTTAAATTAAAAAATGTCATTTCAGTAGGCCTTTAAACGTATGTTTATTATTGCAAGTTTGTCCTTAAATGAAAAATATACTAGACAACTTGTCTTTTATTAGTAAGTAAGCAAACAAAGACTCTTAATTTAGCTGCTAACATATTCAGTAACATATTGTGTCATTTATCATCCTATTATTTTTTTCAACATTATTAAAGACAAGTTTTAGAAAATGAATTATTAATTTACTTCTTCACTAACTGTTTATCTGCTTACTTTCTCTTTTAACATGTTCCATCTACACTTCTGTTAAAATGTAATAATCACTTATTCTTCTGTTGTTTGATACTTTACATTAGTTTTGAATGATACCACAAATTTAGGTATCAATTCGATACCAAGTAGTTACAGGATCATACATTGGTCATATTCAAAGTCCTCATGTGTCAGGGACCTATTTCCTGAGTTTATAAACATAATCTAAATAAAAAATTTAAAAAAAAGATTTTGTGATGCTAAAAAATACCAACGTAATCATAGTAGTATCGAGTAGATACGCTATTGTACTTGGTATCATTACAGTGGATGTTAGGTGTAGATCCGCCAATGGCGTTTGTTTATATTGTAGCGTCCCGGAAGAGTTAGTGCTGCAGGGAATTCTGGGAATTTGTTCTGTAGTGTTTATGTTGTGTTGCGCTACAAATATTCTCCCAAAATGTGTTTGTCATTGTTTAGTGTGGTTTCACTAAATGGCACATATTTATGACAGTGTAGGCGTTGTTCATACGGCCACCCTTAGTGTGACATGTATGGCTGTTGAGTAAGTATGCTTTTCATTCTCATGCGTGCAGTGTGTTCAAAGTCAAGCTGAAATCTAGACTTGACTTTGGTAACTATAGACCAGTTTAAGTATATCCTAAGTTAAGAGTGGCGTCGTGTGGCATGTATAGCTATCACTCGTCCTACAGGGATGATACTTGAAAAAAATGTGCTTTACTCATCGCCGTGGAGACAAGGATTAGTAATAGAAGTAGTTACAACACTGTTAGCCGGCCATAATTTGTCCTTTCTCCCTTTTCTGTCTACACATTGTCTGCTTGTAAGTACTCCGTGATTGTGCGCTGCCGGACATGCTCGTCTGCATGACACGACGTGACAACGAGTGGGGGACCGGCACTTTTTAGAGGCGATATAGTACCGAATATGATTCATTAGTATCGCGGTACTATACTAATATCGGTATACCATACAACCCTAGTCAGGACAGACAGGTTCCCCCAAACCCGAGTTTCTTGTTGAGAAGATCTTGTCAATTTCTTTGAGAGGCCAGTTGATCAGTTCCATTGTTTAGATGTTGGAGAGCAGAGCAAAAAGAGGCTCCAAAAGGGTTAAGACTAGACGAAGAAGCAAAAGCAGGCGAAATAAGGGAACGGGAGAATACAGAGAATATATCCTGTCCTATAGGAGGGTTGCATATGACAAGTGAAGTGAAGTGAAGTGAATTACATTTATATAGCGCTTTTTCTCAAGTGACTCAAAGCGCTTTACATTGTGAAACCCAATATCTAAGTTACATTTAAACCAGTGTGGGTGGCACTGGGAGCAGGTGGGTAAAGTGTCTTGCCCAAGGACACACCGGCAGTGACTAGGATGGCGGAAGCGGGAATTGAACCTGCAACCCTCAAGTTGCTGGCACGGCCACTCTACCAACCGAGCTATACCGCCCCCAACAACAACAACACAACTGATTTTCTTCTTGGCGGCCTAACTCACACGATGGTCAAGCAGCTTGAGCGTAGCATTATGACAAGTGAAAGTGAGTTTAGAGTTTGATCAGAAAATGTCATATTGTTCGGTTTTTACGTGTTAAAGTCGTTCAAATAGAGATAGGAAAGAATTTTCATAGAGTCCTGAAAGAAGTGGTTCATAAAGGTCATAAAGTCAGGGGAAAACAAAATCTATCTTAAAAATATCACTTTCATCATCTTGTGGAATACAATTGGACCATTTGTGTCTGCAGTGATCACTTTGTAAAATGTTTGTTTGAACATTTGATTTGTTTGAGAAACCTTCTGGGATGCAATCCACTTTATTTTCCACTACATTAGTAGTGTTTGAGAGCAGACCTAAACGTAAAGAAAGGACAACAGATGGCATCAGTTTGTGTTTTTTTTGTGGTTGCTATGCCTACATAGAACTAGAAGACCTGCTTGTGCAAATACATGTTAAGTCCTACTAATAAATATTGTGATTGTTCCTCCTATATACCCTATTTTTATTGTACTTTCATAACAGAAACTAAAAGCTCAGTTGTTGATGTGCAGGAAAGACCAGTGCAAAGTATTTTTGGTTGAAAAAAAGAGATAAAGAAGTAAAATACAGCACTATGTCATCAGTTTCTGATTTATTAAATTGTATAACAGTGCAAAATATTGCTCATTTGTAGTGGTCTTTCTTGAACTATTTGGAAAAAAAGATATAAAAATAACTAAAAACTTGTTGAAAAATAAACAAGTGATTCAATTATAAATAAAGATTTCTACGCATAAAAGTAATCATCAACTTAAAGTGCCCTCTTTGGGGATGGTAAAAGAGATCCATCTGGATTCATGAACTTAATTCTAAACATTTCTTCACAAAAAAAGAAATCTTTAACATCAATATTTATGGAACATGTCCACAAAAAATCAAGCTGCCAACACTGAATTTTGCATTGTTGCATTTCTTTTCACAGTTCTTTTTGACAGATATTTAAAAAAAATCTCACATACCCCTTGGCATACCTTCAAGTACCCCCAGGGGCACGCGTACCCCCATTTGAGAACCACTGATATAGAGGATCTAGGTTTTTTGTATTTTTGTGGAATAGATACTTGTAGGCACGGACGGGTCATGTAGACAATCTTTGATGAGCGTTTTTGCAGCGGGTCCTTTTAAACAGCAGTTTTACAACAGTTTTCTTGTGCAAGTTCCTAAAAACAGAGGAGCACTCCTGTCATACGGAGAATCTTTGACAAATGCTTAGGTCCTTTAATACGGAAGAATGCGTCTGTCATAAATTGCGGATCTTTGACGATTGTTATTTCAACAAGTTCCTAAAAACAGAGGAGCACTCCTGTCATACGGAGAATCTTTGACAACTGCTTAGGTCCTTTAATACGGAAGAATGCGTCTGTCATATATTGCGGATCTTTGACGATTGGGGGTTTAATAGCGCATGGAGTGTTGCGGGGGAGAACAAGGAATATAAATAACAAACAAGGATAAATAAGTAGCGTTTGGTCATTTTAACGTGAAATAAATTATATCGATATTACGATATTTTCAAAAAAATTACAAATTTCTTCTCAAATTTCTAGGTGTAATGATTGATGATAAAATGGACTGCTAATCTGATGTTAAAAATATACAACATAAAGTAGCAAGAAATATTTCTATAATGAATAAAGCTAAATATGTATTGGACCACTTGGTGTTCTCTACTGCTCACTAGTGTTACATATCTGAGTTACTGTGCAGAAATATGGGAAATAATTATAAAGTACGCTTCAGTCACTGTGTTACAAAACAGATCAATTAGAATAATACATCATGTTGGATATAGAGAACACTAAAACCCTTTATTTATTTAATCGAAAATACTGAAACTCCATGATATTGTGAATTTGCAAACAGCTAAAATTATGCACAAAACAAACTGACATGCTAGCCAAGAAAATACAACAAATCTCAACAAAAGAGGAATATAACCTTAGAGAAACATGTAATTTAAAACATTTGTATGCACGCACAACACTTAGAACCTTTAGTATATTTGTATGAGGAGTTAAATTATTAAATGGATTAAGTAAAGAAATCAAACAGTGTACTAATATGATCCAATTTAAGGAACTGTCAAAGTGTTTACAAAGAAGAAGAACCATGATAAACATTCTGAACTTATTGATAATCTTATTTATCTCACCATATGAAATACAACAAATTATTTATTTATTTACTTTTAATGTTATTTATGGAGTATAATGTGAATTAATTCAGAACCGGAAGTGAACAAAAGTGTTAGCAACTGTTATGTAATGAAAAAAGGGTAGGATTAAATAAGCTCCGCTTCTTCCTACTCCTTTTCGAACATGTTGAAAAGAGAAACTGGAAATTGTGATGTATCATGTGGCAACAGTCTGCATGTTGGAAATAAACTCAAACCATTAATAAAAATATGCAGGACATTTTATATCACCTATTGATCGATTTCACAACCTTTTCAATTGACCGACTTGTCCCGTCTGAAGGTGTGCACAAGCTGCGAGGACAACGCTGGCACCATTGGGTTTTGTGTGGAGTGTGGAGAATGGCTGTGTCAGACCTGCGTGGAGGCCCACCAGCGGGTGAAGATAACCAAAGACCACAAGATTCGCACAAAGGAGGACGCCAACACGGGCACTGGTAAGATGACCCGGGAACAAAATGGAACTTGCACAGTTTGGTAAACGTAAAACGTCCTTCACCCTCTCCTCCTGTCTTCCAGCAGAGACTGTCGCCGCTCCTGGCCCCGGGCCCGTTTTCTGTCCCATCCACAAGCAAGAACCACTGAAGCTCTTTTGTGAGACCTGTGACACTCTGACCTGTCGGGACTGTCAGCTGCAGGAGCACAAGGAGCACAGGCAAGTAGTCTTGAGACCCGGACTGTAGTCTGTTGTTGTTGTTGTTGTTTCCACTGACAAGAACTGTACATGTTTGCTTACTTTGTCACTTTGGATCATTATGGGCCTGCTGCAAGCAGCAGTGAATGGGCGCTTGCAATGCAAGCAGCCCATATTATTATTATTGCTCATACTTCAAACTTTATTATTCTTATTCCGTACGTTTCTTTTACGCTTAATACGAGACGAACCGGCCAACGAACCCCCACATATGTTATACTGTCGGAAAGGTCTCACTTGCGCCTACAGCAGTACTTTGAATTGGGAACATTTCGTGTTACCATGGTGACGCTATTCACGAATAAACCAAAAAAAATGGGCCAATTGAATAGGTACACTCATTGTAGTGGACTATTAATCCGAGACAAAGGCCAAAAAGACAAGATTACCTCCTCTTGTAGCTCAGCCATTCTTTCACGTTAAAGTTAAAGTACCCATGATTGTCACACACACACCAGGTGTGGCGAAATTATTCTCTGCATTTGACCCATCACCCTTGATCACCCCCTGGGAGGTGAGGTGAGCAGCAGCGGTGTCAGCGCCCGGGAATAATTTTTGGTGATTTAACCCCCAATTCCAACCCTTGATGCTGAGTGCCAAGCAGGGAGGTAATGGCTCCCATTTTTAGTCTTTGGTATGACTCGGCCGGGGTTTGAACTCACGACCTACCGATCTCAGGGCGGACACTCTAACCACCAGGCCACTGAGCAGGTAGCCCGGTGCTTAACATCTCATTTTGTTTATAGCTTTGTCTACTTTAACCCTGGCTAAAAAGTTTTGACGTCCAATTTTTGATTTTGGCTGGATGGCAATCGGAGTGCCTTAGCTTGCTAACATGCTAACATTGCATGCTAACTTTTGCCGCTACTTTTGCAATCGTTTACACCAGAGTTATAACTCGGTATGTGACATTTGTTACCTGTTAGCATGCAAACGATAGCATTCTGGCAAGTTAACTTAAGCATGCCAAGTTTTTCATCTAATTTTTAAAACTTTTTTCTCTTATTTACACAGCCTATACACCTTTGAGTCATATAACTTGGTATATGAAACATGCTAACTGTTATCATGCTAACATTTTTACACATGCTAAATGTTAGCATTTTAATGTTTTAGGCTAGCTGTGTAGCTCATTTTGTACTGTTACACCAAAAACTATCGGGTTCAGACACTCGGCACCATCTTAAAAGTACGGCGGCTTCCAGGGACCCCCGGCCAGAGGTCCAGGGCACAGATAGCAGGCCCATCAAAAATTCCGCGGACATTTTCTAGTTATTATTGTGTAATGTAGAAAGTTAGAAAAGGCTTGATCAAGTGAAATTAGTCGGAACAATGATAGGTATAAAAAACACTAACCTGACATTGAAGAGGAGGAGTACTTGTTATTGGCAGCACCTAGTGGCCACAATAATTCATGAAGTTAAAGGCCTACTGAAACCTACAACTACCGACCACGCAGTCTGATAGTTTATATATCAATGATGAAATCTTAACATTGCAACACATGCCAATACGGCCGGGTTAACTTATAAAGTGACTTTTAAAACTTCCCAGGAAATATCCGGCTGAAACGTCGCGGTATGATGACGTATGCGCGTGACGAAGTCAGAGTAACGGAAGTTATGGTACCCGTAGAATCCTATACAAAAAGCTCTGTTTTCATTTGATAATTCCACAGTATTTTGGACATCTTTTGCAATTTGTTTAATGAACAATGAGGGCTGCAAAGAAGACAGTTGTAGGTGGGATCGGTGTATTAGCAGCGGACTACAGCAACACAACCAGGAGGACTTTGTTGGAGCGCTAGCCGCGCTAGCCGCGCTAGCCGCCGACCTCACCTTGACTTCCTACGTCTCCGGGCCGCCAAACGCATCGGGTGAAGTCCTTCGTCCTGCCGATCGCTGGAACGCAGGTGAGCACGGGTGTTGATGAGTAGATGAGGGCTGGCTGGCGTAGGTGGAGAGCTAATGTTTTTAGCATAGCTCTGTGAGGTCCCGTTGCTAAGTTGCTAAGTTAGCTTCAATGGCGTCGTTAGCACAGCATTGTTAACCTTCGCCAGCCTGGAAAGCATTAACCGTGTATTTACATGTCCATGGTTTAATAGTATTGTTGATTTTCTATCCATCCTTCCTTCTATCCTTTATTTTTTTGTTTCTATATGCAGTTAAAGCACGATGCTATCACGTTAGCTCGTAGCTAAAGCATTTCGCCAATGTATTGTCGTGGAGATAAAAGGCACTGAATGTCCATTTTGCGTTCTCGACTCTCATTTTCAAGAGGATATAGTATCCGAGGTGGTTTAAAATACAAATCCGTGATCCACAATAAAGAGCCAGCTTGTACCTAAGTTACGGTCAGAGCGAAAAAAGATACGTCCATCACTGTCTCTCAAGTCCTTCACTGTAACGTTCCTCATCTACGAATCTTTCATCCTCGCTCAAATTAATGGGGTAATCATCACTTTCTCGGTCCGAATCTCTCTCGCTCCATTGAAAACAATGGGGAATTGTGAGGAATACTAGCTCCTGTGACGTCACGCTACTTCCGGTACAGGCAAGGCTTTTTTTTATCAGCGAGCAAAAGTTGCGAACTTTATCGTCGATTTTCTCTATTAAATCCTTTCAGCAAAAATATGGCAATATCGCGAAATGATCAAGTATGACACATAGAATGGATCTGCTATTCCCGTTTAAATTAAAAAAAATCATTTCAGTAGGCCTTTAAGCTCTTGGTGTAGTAAGTTGAAGGATGCGGACACGTTTGTTACTGGATACTTTCTAATACGCTTGTACCTTAGAGACTTTGTGTTAGTAATGTGCAGCTATAATCAATGTGATACTTGATTATATTGACACATGCTGTTTTAGACTGCAATATTGTTCAATGTTTATTACTCATGTCTAGCTTGTGTGCTGTTGTGTGCTTAGCTGTTGTGTAGCTGCTAGCTCCTAGCAGCCTATAGCCTAGCATGTTTACCTTTTGTAAATGACTTTAGTAAAATAGAAGAAATTGTGTGCTTATTGGAGGACATTTAGATGTTAAAGGGGAACTGCACTTTTTTAAATGTTGCCTATCTTTCACAATCCTTATGTAAGACAAGAACACATATGCTTTTATTTTTTTCATGCATTCTAAGGCGTAAAATATGTCAAGTACAAAGTGGCTAACAATTCAGCTAATTGGAGTACGCTATTCCGCCCTCTAAAAAAACATCTACAAACCGCTAACAATACTTTATTTACATTTCTTAACCTGAATATTAACCAAGTGTTAGCGATATTGTAGTAACGCAGACAAAGCGCATTGATCACTGAGCGCTAACTAGCTTCTGCTGCTATATTGACATATTGAGCCGGTGAGCTGCTGCATCGCCTCTGAGCTTGTGAAAGTTAATTATAGTTATGAATCATGTCTCTCACCTGGGAAGTAGAAAGTTGTGGCCATAAACTGAAAAATTGGTCAACTTGGCCTCTGAGATGGCGGAAAAGACATAAAAATACACTTGTTTGCGCCCAACTTTTTAAAAATTATTTTTACCTCCGGGTGGATAATGATTAATTCTTCATATTAACGGAAAGATATAAACATCCCATCAGTCTTTATTCAAGTAAAAGCAGACATTGCACTGTAGGTGATTGATTCATTATGTTCTTGTTTAGCACTTAGCAATGCTGCTACGTGATGCTTAGTCTTTGACTAAAGCTGCATCTGTTTAGCTTCTAAAACTTGTAGATCATCCTCCTTATATTCAGGCTCAAAAATAGAAGTTTCTGGATCATCGTTTGTCCCAGAGTAGTTTTTGTTGTCTCTCATGAAGTCTGACATGATTAGTAGTCTTGTTGTTGTTGAAGGGAAACATGAACATTGTGGTGAGTCTTTGAGCAAAACATGTAAATATGTTATGCTATTATGTATATTACTACATTACATATATACTTACAGCATGTATTTAAAACTATGATGGAGGTTTTTAGAGAGCTGGAGCAACTGCCATTAATTCCATTGACAGCTGACTTTTGCTAATGTTTATTTTCAAGTTAAAGTGCATAAAACAAAGATATGTCTTCCTGTCTTACATCGGGACTGTGAATGATAGGCACAATTCCTGAAACGGGCCGTTCCTCTTTAACTGGCTGTACATCTTTGCACAAGTAAAAACGCTGCAGGACTGCTTGTATCGCACATGACATCACACATTTTAGATGCAAACACGTATCATCTCATACGTGATATCACAGCGATGTCGTCAGTATCGGATGTGGAACCCCTTAGTCTTGTTAGCAAATTCAGTGTTTCCCATAAACTGCCAAGATACCTGTGGCGGTGGGGGCGTGGCTATGGGCGTGGTCACCATGACATCATCGAGTAATATATATATATTTTTATTTTTTTATTTTAATTTTATTTTTTTTAAATTTGTGGCGGATGTAATTCTTTCGTGGCGGGCCGCCACAAATAAATGAATGTGTGGGAAACACTGACATTGATTCATCGGGAGTTCTTGATGACCACAAGCGTTATTTTAAACTGTAAAATCAGGTACCAGTTCCTGGAGGAGGCTTTTCTCAACCACAAAGACATCATTGAGACCTCCGTGGGCAAACTGCAGGACAAGAAAAACTACGTCCATTACTCGGTCTTACAGATACAAAACAGGTGAGTGAATTATTTATTGCGCCTCTCATGCGCTGGTCACCTGACCACCCTGCCTAGAATTACCACAGTTATTCCCAGCACCATCATTTGGACCTTTTTTTTTTCCAAATCCAGGTTGAAAGAGCTGAACGACACCCATAAGAAGGTGGAACACGAGATCAAGATCGCAGTGTTTACGCTAATAAATGAGATCAACAAGAAGGGCAAGTCCTTGCTACAGCAGCTGGAGGTAAGACAGACCATTTGAGCTGAAAGGTTCACACAATAACGGTGTTTAAGTAAAAATTCTGGCTAACATCTGAATGATGGCGACTTTGTGTCCAGACTGTGACCAAGGAACGCAGTGCCAGGCTGATGGCCCAGCATAAGGATACGGCCCAGCTGGCCCAGCAGATCCACCACGTGCTCAACTTCTGCCGTTGGGCCATCTCCACCGGCAGCAGCACGGCGCTGCTCTACAGCAAGCGGCCGGTATGTTGTTTGTTTGCGCCTCTGCATTGGGAATGGGAAACCTTTTTTGCATGCATGCTATAGAATTTGACATTTTCAATGATAATAATGTTAGTAAATACAGTTGCGATCAAAAGTTTACATACACTTGTAAAGAACATAATGTCATGGCTGTCTTGAGTTCCCAATACTTTCTACAACTCCTATTTTATGTTTGGTTCTTTTATGAACCTTAGCCACAGAACTTTCCTCCAGAAGGTCTTACCCAGCAATATGTTTGGAAGAGAAAATGTGAGGCCTTTAATCCCAGGAACACAATTCCTACCGTCAAGCATGGTGGTGGTAGTATTATGCTCTGGGCCTGTTTTGCTGCCAATGGAACTGGTGCTTTAAATGGGACAATGAAAAAGGAGGTTTACCTCCAAATTCTTCAGGACAAGCTAAAATCATCAGCCCGGAGGTTGGGTCTTCGGGCGCAGTTGGGTGTTCCAACAGGACAATGACCCCAAACACACGTCAAAAGTGGTAAAGGAATGGCTAAATCAGGCTAGAATGAAGGTTTTAGAATGGCCTTCCCAAAGTCCTGACTTAAAGGCCTACTGAAATGAATTTTTTTTATTTAAACGGGGATAGCAAATCCATTCTATGTGTCATACTTGATCATTTTGCGATATTGCCATATTTTTGCTGAAAGGATTTAGTAGAGAACATCAACGATAAAGTTCGCAACTTTTGGTCGCTGATAAAAAAAGCCTTGCCTGTACCGGAAGTAGCGTGACGTCAAAGGTTGAAAGGCTCCTCACATTTCCCCATTGTTTTCAATGCAGCGAGAGCGATTCGGACCGAGAAAGCGACGATTACCCCATTAATTTGAGCCAGGATGAAAGATTCGTGGATGAGTAACGTGAGAGTGAAGGACTAGAGTGCAGTGCAGGACGCATCTTTTTTCCGCTCTGACCGTAACTTAGATACAAGCTGGCTCATTGAATTCCACACTCTCTCCTTTTTCTATTGTGGATCACAGATTTGTATTTTAAACCACCTCGGATACTATATCCTCTTGAAAATGAGAGTCGAGAACGCGAAATGGACATTCACAGTGACTTTTATCTCCACGACAATACATCGACGAAACACTTTAGCTACGGAGCTAACGTGATAGCATCGGGCTTAACTGCATATAGAAACAAAAGAAATAAGCCCCTGACTGGAAGGATAGACAGAAAATCAACGATACTATTAAACCGTGGACCTGTAAATACACGGTTAATGCTTTCCAGCCTGGCGAAGGTTAACAATGCTGTTGCCAACGACGCCATTGAAACTAACTTAGCAACGGGACCTCACAGAGCTATGCTAAAAACATTAGCTATCCACCTACGCCAGCCAACCCTCATCTGCTCATCAACACCCGTGCTCACCTGCGTTCCAGCGATCGACGGTGCGACGAAGGACTTCACCCGATCATCCGTGCGGTCGGCGGCTAGCGTCGGATAGCGCGTCTGCTATCCACCTCAAAGTCCTCCTGCTGGAGCCAGCCGCTAATACACCGATCCCACCTACAACTTTCTTCTTTGCAGTCTTCATTGTTCATTAAACAAATTGCAAAAGATTCACCAACACAGATGTCCAGAATACTTTGGAATTTTGAGATGAAAACAGAGCTTTTTGTATTGGATTCAATGGCGTCCGAATACTTCCGTTTCAACGATTGACGTCACGCGCACACGTCATCATACATAGACATTTTAAACCGGAAGTTTAGCGGGAAAATTAAAATTGCACTTCATAAGTTAACGCGGCCGTATTGGCATGTGTTGCAATGTTAAGATTTCATCATTGATATATAAACTATCAGACTGCGTGGTCGGTAGTAGTGGGTTTCAGTAGGCCTTTAAACGTGTGGACAATGCTGAAGAAACAAGTCCATGTCAGAAAACCAACAAATTTAGCTGAACTGCACCAATTTTGTCAAAAGGAGTGGTCAAAAATTCAACCAAAAGCGCATTATTGCAGTGAAACTTGCCAAGGGACCCTTAACCAAATATTGACATTGCTGTATGTATACTTTTGACCCAGCATATTTGCTCACATTTTCTGTAGACTCATAATAAATTCATATAAGATCCAAACTTCATGAATGTAACAAGTATGTGCTCCAATCACAAAAAAATAAGAGTTGTAGAAATGATTGGAAACTCAAGACAGCCATGACATTGTTCTTTACAAGTTTATGTAAACTTTTGATCATGACTGTATATAGTAAAATGGTGTGCTACATGAATTACATGTCAGTGTCAAAAGTCAACCAAAAGATGTTGGAAGATGAGAATAAATCTAGTGTAGAAGTGTTGATTTACCACATTTTCTTTTTGGGCTAGCGTGCCGATAGAAATGTGCCTCCTTTTTTCATCATTCGTTCTCTTCTTTTTCTCAAAGGGTGCTCACATGCCTTAAACTAGTAAAGTTGCAATGGCCAAGCAAGAGAGTTTTAATGGGATTCAGCAGTCAACAACAAAGTATTGAATATTGGTACTCTGCTTTCAGATCCTGTACCAGATCCGCCAGCTCTTCAAGGCCAGAATAGAGCAAGCGCCTCTGTCCAATGGGGAAGTGCGATTTTTCTGCGATCCCACCTTCTGGGCCAAAAATGTGGTGAATCTAGGTATGGAGCCTACCTATTATTTGTCGATTCGTTGGCAGGAAGTTAGGTTTCCATCCGTTTGTTCAGGAGCACACGTTTCAGTATACAGAACACAAAGTACCTGCATCATCTTAAGACCCTTTACTGCAGTGTTTCTTAACCATAGGGCCCATTGTTGGGCAGCGAGCGCCCTCGAGAGGGCCGTGGCGTACTCAGCTGTAATACACTTTTCCACCACTTGTGGCAGTAATGACAATATCAAACAAACAAAATAAGTCTGTTGCTAAAGCTTTATTTCATTTCACTTAAGCTTATTTATTAAACTTGTATATTATTTTTATTTATTCAAATGTTTAATTACTTAATTAGAATTCATTATATTTATGAATTAATTGTGTTGAAGTTTAGAGAAGTTTCTTAAGCGCAAAAATTATTATTATTTATTTATTTTTCAGCGCAAAAATTATGATTAAAGTGGTGAAGCTGTATTTTCATTTCACTAAAATTTTAATGACAGCTTATTTAAGAAAATTGTATATTTTTTATTTATCATTAATTTTGTTCAAATGTGTATTTTAGCAGTCTAAAAAAAATACATTTTAGTGAAGAAAGATATAATATTATTAATTTAGTTAGATATTATTTATTTTAGCACCGCGTAACTGTACTAACATTTATTTCCTGTTAGTCCTTTCTTTTGCAGTATATTGTGATATACTTTTTTATTTATCCCACAATGAGGAAATTATTTTTGTAATCAGCCTGACCTAAACCTTGATAATATCTGTGATTAACACATGCTTTTCATATAATTTGACAAGGTTGTAAACTATGATGTATGTTAGATACAATTATTGAATATTCAGTGTTAATATTTGAGTGGGCCCCTCTGTAGTGGAAAAGTTGGGCCCCGAGTTCTAAAGGGTTAAGAACCCTTGCTCTATTGCACACTTAGGCAAACTACTACCCGTTAAGCTGTTGAACCTGACCCGCCAAACGTCCAAAAAATTGTTTTTAAACTTTTACATCAAACAGTAGCCTGCAATAGGGTTTGCAATGTTATTTTTAAACTACCGTAAATTTAGAACCATCGAAATGATTCCAGTGCTATTAACAACAGTATTGTGAGTATGGGTGCTTGTTACGTCGATTTTAAGCTACCAGTCGATCACCAGGCATAAAAAAAACAGACTTTACCTGTCATCAAGCTTCACGAGGGTCTTGAGAGATGACCGCTGGGTGCTCTGAGGTCAGTAGGACAAAAAGGACGACAAGCAGCAACTCGAGAAACACTTTTTTTATTCCAACTCCGACTCTGTCCCCCAAACACTTGACGTCAAAAGTATAAAGCCACTTCCTGTCTTCGCAATAAAAGTGCTGCTCCGTCCTGCCTGCTTTAACAAAGTAAAGGTCTCAGAAAACTAGCTTACACAAGCTGGCAAGCTACGGTATTTCTTGTAAAGTGTATCAAAAGAAATATGGAAGCTGCACAAATAGAAGCTAAAAACCAACCACTTTCATGTGGTAATGGAGGACTTTTTCCTCCACAATGACTTTTCTAAATAAAGGGGACCACAAAAAATTGCATTATTGGCTTAATTTTAACAAAAAGATATTACAGTACATTAAACATATGTTTCTTAGTGCAATTGTGTCCTTAAATAAAATAGTGAATATACTAGACAACTTGTCTTCAAAGACTACTAATTTAGCTGCTGATGTATGCAGTACCGGTATAGTACCGAATATGATTCATTACTATCGCGGTACTATACTAATACCGGTATACCGTACAACCCTACTATATATATATATATATATATATATATATATATATATATATATATATATATATATATATATATATATATATATATATATATATATATATACTACCGTTCAAAAGTTTGGGGTCAAATTGAAATGTCCTTATTTTTGAAGGAAAAGCACTGTACTTTTCAATGAAGATAACTTTAAACTAGTCTTAACTTTAAAGAAATACACTCTATACATTGCTAATGTGGTAAATGACTATTCTAGCTGCAAATGTCTGGTTTTTGGTGCAATATCTATATAGGTGTATAGAGGCCCATTTCCAGCAACTATCACTCCAGTGTTCTAATGGTACAATGTGTTTGCTCATTGGCTCAGAAGGCTAATTGATGATTAGAAAACCCTTGTGCAATCATGTTCACACATCTGAAAACAGTTTAGCTCGTTACAGAAGCTACAAAACTGACCTTCCTTTGAGCATATTGAGTTTCTGGAGCATCACATTTGTGGGGTCAATTAAACGCTCAAAATGGCCAGAAAAAGAGAACTTTCATCTGAAACTCGACAGTCTATTCTTGTTCTTAGAAATGAAGGCTATTCCACAAAATTGTTTGGGTGACCCCAAACTTAGCTGCTGATGTATGCAGTACATATATACATATATATATATATATATGTATATATGTATATATATATATATATATATATATATATATATATATATATATATGTATATATATATATATATATATATATATATATATATATATATATATATATATACAGGTAAAAGCCAGTAAATTAGAATATTTTGAAAAACTTGATTTATTTCAGTAATTGCATTCAAAAGGTGTAACTTGTACATTATATTTATTCATTGCACACAGACTGATGCATTCAAATGTTTATTTCATTTAATTTTGATGATTTGAAGTGGCAACAAATGAAAATCCAAAATTCCGTGTGTCACAAAATTAGAATATTACTTAAGGCTAATACAAAAAAGGGATTTTTAGAAATGTTGGCCAACTGAAAAGTATGAAAATGAAAAATATGAGCATGTACAATACTCAATACTTGGTTGGAGCTCCTTTTGCCTCAATTACTGCGTTAATGCGGCGTGGCATGGAGTCGATGAGTTTCTGGCACTGCTCAGGTGTTATGAGAGCCCAGGTTGCTCTGATAGTGGCCTTCAACTCTTCTGCGTTTTTGGGTCTGGCATTCTGCATCTTCCTTTTCACAATACCCCACAGATTTTCTATGGGGCTAAGGTCTGGGGAGTTGGCGGGCCAATTTAGAACAGAAATACCATGGTCCGTAAACCAGGCACGGGTAGATTTTGCGCTGTGTGCAGGCGCCAAGTCCTGTTGGAACTTGAAATCTCCATCTCCATAGAGCAGGTCAGCAGCAGGAAGCATGAAGTGCTCTAAAACTTGCTGGTAGACGGCTGCGTTGACCCTGGATTTCAGGAAACAGAGTGGACCGACACCAGCAGATGACATGGCACCCCAAACCATCACTGATGGTGGAAACTTTACACTAGACTTCAGGCAACGTGGATCCTGTGCCTCTCCTGTCTTCCTCCAGACTCTGGGACCTCGATTTCCAAAGGAAATGCAAAATTTGCTTTCGTTTCCACCATCACTGATGGTGGAAACTTTACACTAGACTTCAGGCAACGTGGATCCTGTGCCTCTCCTGTCTTCCTCCAGACTCTGGGACCTCGATTTCCAAAGGAAATGCAAAATTTGCTTTCGTTTCCACCATCAGTGATGGTTTGGGGTGCCATGTCATCTGCTGGTGTCGGTCCACTCTGTTTCCTGAGATCCAGGGTCAACGCAGCCGTCTACCAGCAAGTTTTAGAGCACTTCATGCTTCCTGCTGCTGACCTGCTCTATGGAGATGGAGATTTCAAGTTCCAACAGGACTTGGCGCCTGCACACAGCGCAAAATCTACCCGTGCCTGGTTTACGGACCATGGTATTTCTGTTCTAAATTGGCCCGCCAACTCCCCTGACCTTAGCCCCATAGAAAATCTGTGGGGTATTGTGAAAAGGAAGATGCAGAATGCCAGACCCAAAAACGCAGAAGAGTTGAAGGCCACTATCAGAGCAACCTGGGCTCTCATAACACCTGAGCAGTGCCAGAAACTCATCGACTCCATGCCACGCCGCATTAACGCAGTAATTGAGGCAAAAGGAGCTCCAACCAAGTATTGAGTATTGTACATGCTCATATTTTTCATTTTCATACTTTTCAGTTGGCCAACATTTCTAAAAATCCCTTTTTTGTATTAGCCTTAAGTAATATTCTAATTTTTTGACACACGGAATTTTGGATTTTCATTTGTTGCCACTTCAAATCATCAAAATTAAATGAAATAAACATTTGAATGCATCAGTCTGTGTGCAATGAATAAATATAATGTACAAGTTACACCTTTTGAATGCAATTACTGAAATAAATCAAGTTTTTCAAAATATTCAAATTTACTGGCTTTTACCTATATATATATATATATATATATATATATATATATATATATATATATATATATATATATATATATATATATATATATATATATATGAGGTGGGACCAAGTCATTGCTTTGCAAGTCACAAGTAAGTCTCAAGTCTTTGCCCTCAAGTCTCGAGTCAAGTCCCGAGTCAAGACAGGCAAGTCCCGAGTCAAGTCCAAAGTCAAGACTGGAAAGTCTCAAGTCAAGTCACAAGTCCTGCATTTTGAGTTTCGAGTCCTTTCAAGTCCTTTTGACCACAGACTAATATTTTTACACAGATTGTGTATGCTTCTAAAGGCCTACTGAAATTATTTTTTTTTATTTAAACGGGGATAGCAGATCTATTCTATGTGTCATACTTGATCATTTCGCGATATTGCCATATTTTTGCTGAAAGGATTTAGTATAGAACAACGACGATAAAGATTGCAACTTTTGGTATCTGATAAAAAAAAAGGCTTGCACCTACCGGAAGTAGCGTGACCTAGTCAGTTGAACATATACGCAAAGTTCCCTATTGTTTACAATGATGGCCGCATGAAGTGAGAGAGATTCGGACCGAGAAAGCGACAATTTCCCCATTAATTTGAGCGAGGATGAAAGATTTGTGGATGAGTAAAGTGCAAGTGAAGGACTAGTGGGGAGTTGAAGCTATTCAGATAGGGAAGATGCTGTGAGAGCCGGGGGTGACCTGATATTCAGCTGGGAATGACTACAACAGTAAATAAACACAAGACATATATATACTCTATTAGCCACAACACAACCAGGCTTATATTTAATATGCCACAAATTAATCCTGCATAAAAACACCTGCGTGTTTGTTATGCTAGCTCCTAGCTCCTCTGCTAGCTCCTAGCTCCATAGAACACGCCAATACAATTCAAACACCTGATCAACACACACAATCACTCAGCCCAAAAGACCGTTTACCTAACCCAAGGTTCATAAAGCTTATATATTTTTAAAAAGTTACGTACGTGACGCGCACATACGGTCAAGTTATCGAATGTTTAGCAGCCAAGGCTGCATACTCACGGTACCTGATATTCAGCTGGGAATGACTACAACAGTAAATAAACACAAGACATATATATACTCTATTAGCCACAACACAACCAGGCTTATATTTAATATGCCACAAATTAATCCTGCATAATAACACCTGCGTGTTTGTTATGCTAGCTTCTAGCTCCTCTGCTAGCTCCTAGCTCCATAGAACACGCCAATACAATTCAAACACCTGATCAACACACACAATCACTCAGCCCAAAAGACCGTTCACCTAACCCAAGGTTCATAAAGCTTATATATTTTTAAAAAGTTACGTACGTGACGCGCACGTAGGTACGGTACGTGTTATGCTAGCTCCTCTGCTAGCTCCTAGCTCCATAGAACACGCCAATACAATTCAAACACATGATCAACACACACAATCACTCAGCCCAAAAGACCGTTCACCTAACCCAAGGTTCATAAAGCTTGTATATTTTAAAAAAGTTACGTACATACGCAAAAAAAAAGCCAAAGCTGCATACTCACAGTAGCACGTCTGCGTCTTTGTCATCCAAATCAAGGTAATCCTGGTAAGAGTCTGTGTTGTCCCAGTTCTCTACAGGCGTCTGTGTATCCAAGTCAAATGTCCTCCTGGTTAGAGTCTCTGTTATCCGAGTTCTTCCATCTTGACTGCATCTTTCGGGAATGTAAACAAAGAAGCGCCGGCTGTGTACTGTTGTGGCTGACTACGTTCGAAAAATACGTCCATTTCGCACCGACAACTTTCTTCTTTGCTTGCTCAGCTTCCTTCTTCATAATGCAATGAACATGATTGAAACAGATTCACGAACACAGATGTCCAGAATACTGTGGAATTATGAAATGAAAACAGAGCTTTTTCGTATTGGCTTCAATGTGGAAGGCATACCCGTGTTCGCCGGGCTACGTCACGCGCATACGTCATCCTCAGAGGCGTTTCGAACCGGAAGTTTAGCTGCAAATTTAAAATGTCACTTTATAAGTTAACCCGGCCGTATTGGCATGTGTTATAATGTTAAGATTTCATCATTGATATATAAACTATCAGACTGCGTGGTCGGTAGTAGTGGGTTTCAGTAGGCCTTTAAACCGCTGTATTTATTTATTAAAACAAGTGCATTTGAAATAGCAGGAAAGAAAATAGTACTGACATTGCAATTCATAATAGCACTATTAACCAGTCATTTTAATAGTTTAAACAATTTTAAACATTTAACTCATTCCTTTACAGAATAAACACATTTGCAAAAACAAGTGCAACTGTACTTATTTGTACAAAAGTGTTAACATTGTATTTACATGGCATATTGCATTGTAACTAGTTCCACAGCAGTTTGTATTCTGTTCTTACCTTATCTCATTGATCTCATCTCATACTGTATGTGTGTTGATGTGTGCGTACACATGAAAAACATAAAAAATACATGAACATAACAATGAACAGAGTTGTACTTTTTAGATGTCAGGGCGCTATGCAATATGTACACATATTCTTAATATAGTATATATTTTAACTGACCTTTATTTGACTATGTTTGTCTTTTTGTAGGTGGCTAAAATACGCGGTGCTGCTGACCGCCGTCTTAACGTTATGTTACTGTGTGTGATACATTGACTAACGTAACGTTATGTATAGGTACCTCATGCAACCCTGCTTAAAAAATCACTTGACGAAAAGTATGAATAAGGTAGCAAACTGCAGTGGACGCAACATATTGCCGTGTTTGAAATGACGTTATAACCATAAACATCTTATAAGTAGACGCAATATTGGTTGCTGTGACGCGAGCAATTTGCATCTTGAAGTGGTGATGAGGAGCCGGCGAGCAGCCTAAACTGACAGTTGACAGGTAGAAAACAAAGATGCCGGGCTGGTGTTCAGCGTTTTCCTGCTCAAATGAGCGGACTGTTGAAAATAGGAATCGGGGGATTACTTTTCACAAGTAAGATTTAACATTAATGTACTATTGGTTGTATTTTATGAAAATAACATTACCACAGAGTTGAGAAGGAGCAAAGATCTTCAATATTTGTATGTGAAAATCACAAATAAATCTTCTGGGGGAGGATGACGCCCCTACAGGGGTTTGGTTTACAAACTTTCTGCCCCACCTAAAACAAAATTCACCAGCCGCCATTGATTATAATGCATTCTCATTTTAGGCAAAATATAAGACATATACTTTCTTAACAGTATAATTGTAACCAGGAATAAGTCTTCAAGTAACAATATTCAAATACTAACATTGTTGGGTAAAACAGAATTTGGTTTTATTCTGAATCCAGTGAAACAGATTGGTGGTTTTAGCTGATATAAAGACTTTCAGGTGTTTATATATGTTTAAGTATTTGGCAGACGCTTTTATCCAAAGCGACATACATAAAAAATACATATATAACAATCACTGTAAACATGATCATTTAAGGGAAGAATGTAATACAAAATATCAATACAAAGTGTCACGACAGAATAAACTCTCTGCTGCTGCAGCAACAGAGATACGGTCTATAAGATATATAGATATCTAATGTATTCATACATTGTTTATGTAGCATGTATATATAACGTAATCATATTGTTTCTTCAATTTAAAAATAGCTGACCGTTTTTTCCCCCCTTCTCTGGGATTATATTCCCAGTTTTAATCTCCGACGTCTGGTCACTTATAGCGTATAAGAATATTCTATTACTGTTAAGCAAACTATGAATAATAAAACATGTGTCCGTTATCATAGCTACACGTATGACAAAAAAGCGCGTGAAAATGAGTGGTATTCAGTGAGGTAAAATGAATTAAATGCGTTGACAGTTCATTGCACTGAGTGGAGCGGATCACCACTCCAAGATGGCGGCCCCGCGTCTCGTCTGCGCCAGTAAGCAGTAGCGCTCGATGCTGTGTACCCTTATAAGATGTCTATGGTTATGACGTTAGCAGTGAGTTTACAGCCTCACTGATTTAACTACACAGCAAATAAAAGTCATGTTACTTAGCCAATAAACATTATCTTACATTCAAAACTTACCCTTCTTTGTGCAACTTCAAATGTCGAACGAAGTTGGAAGTTGTTGCGTCTCCGTCTGTAATATTCGAACTGCGTGATTTGCATACGGCAATTCGTTGACCAAGTCGTAGTTTTTATACCCGAACGAAACCAACTTTGGTATAAATCTTTCTCACTGGCGCGTTGTTTGACAACTCTTGTTCATTGGTTGTCCTGCAATTTGATTGGATCAATGCTGTGTGATGAAAACAATGTAGATCTATTTTGATTGGCTGTTGTACTGAGAGCACACACGCTGACACGCAGCACACACGCTGATAGACAGACACGTACAAAATGAAAGCTACGGAGCGCTCCCAAATAACTTTTTAAGCTTTAGGTTTTGGGGAAAGTAGCAAGTCATGTCAAGTCAAAAGGCTCAAGTCCAAGTGAAGTCACAAGTCATTGATGTTAAAGTCTAAGTCGAGTTGCAAGTCTCTTTACATTTTGTCAAGTCGAGTCTAAAGTCATCAAATTCATGACTCGAGTCTGACTCGAGTCCAAGTCATGTGACTCGAGTCCACACCTCTGATAGATATATATATGTATATATATATATATATATATATATATATCCATCCATCCATCCATTTTCTACCGCTTATTCCCTTATATATGTATGTATGTATGTATGTATATATATATATGTGTGTATATATATATATATATATATGTGTGTATATATATACACAGTATATATATATGTATGTATGTATATATACACAGTATATATATATATATATATAGTATATATATGTATATATATATATGTGTATATATATATATACACACATATATATATATATACACATATATATATATATGTGTGTATATATATATATGTGTATATATATACACAGTATATATATATATATGTATGTATGTATGTATGTATGTATGTATATATATGTATGTATGTATGTATGTATGTATATATATATGTATGTATATACATGTATGTATGTATGTATATATATATGTATGTATATATATATATATATATATATATATATATATATATATATATATATATATATATATATATATATATATATATATATATATATATATATATATATATATATATATATATATATAAAATTATTTTTAACCTGTCATGTCCAGCCACTCAGACAAATCAGCATGTTGATGTAGCTTATCTATCTATATCTGCTGTACAGATTTACTTTAGAAAAGATACTTCTCTTGTTTTTGTTCAGATTGAGTTGTGATGGTCCACTGTGAGTCCAAAACAAGTGGTCTAACATGTGGTCTGACCCTAGGTAATCTGGTCATCGAGAAGACACCCCCGCCCCCGCAGCCGCTCACACAGCCGCCCACTTCGCCGGGCCAAGGCCATCCTGGCAAACACCCTGGCCAGATTAGCCTGGCGCAATTGAACCGTATGAACCAGTTGCGCGAGGCAGGCTTCGGCCCCAAGCCGCCGCAGCCGCCGCCACATCAGCCGCCGCACGCGCCACCACACCCGCAGCATCAGCAGCACCCACAGCACCCCACTCATCATCATCAGCAGCAGCAGCAGCAGCAGCAGCAGCAGCAGCAGCAGCAGATGCAACAACAGATGCGCCTCGCGTCTCAAATGTCCCAGCAACATTCCAGACCGACGGTCCAGCCCATGGTCCAGCAGCCGGTATTGCAATGTGTCAACTTTTTACAAAGCTAAAAGCATGCTGTGTGTAACCAGTCACACCTTTTTGTGTGACCCTCCAGCCTCCCAGACTCATCAGCATGCAGCAGCTCCCGCGTGGGCCCATGGCACTCAATGGTGGACCCATACCCCCAATGTACTCCCCGCACCACATGCGTCTACCCGCTCCACCGCAGGGCAGGATGCCCTCAGCGCAGCAGCTCCGACACAACGGCCAGCAGTATCCCAACATGATGCAGCCACACCTTCAGCGACAGGTAGTACCACCTTTTCATCTGTTACAAGTCCCTCATGCATTTGGATTTAGGAAAAATTACTTTTTTGGAAAAACTTGCACTTTTCTTTATATTTTTTGTGTAGTTTTACACACACACGATGTGTGTGTGTAAAACTACACAAAAAATATAAAGACAAGTCAACTTAAAAGTCAAGTCAACTTAAAAAAACAACTTGTTTCTCTAGACGTCCCAGATATATGCATTGTAAAATGAGTTATTTACACAGAAATGTTTATTTACATACCTTAATTGTTTCCAAACGGTGTCTGTAACACGGCAGTAAAACGGCTGATCAAACAAAACAGAAGTCATCGTCATGGACCAACTAGCTGCAGAAACTAGCTCTCCAATCAGCTAAACAGACTCAATAAGAGGAGTGGTCCACTCCCGGCTAGCTCTCCAATTAGCTAAACAGACTCAAAAAGAGGAGTGGTCCACTCCCGGCTAGTTCTCCAATTAGCTAAACAGACTCAAAAAGAGGAGTGGTCCACTCCTGGCTAGCTCTCCAATTAGCTTAACAGACTCTATAAGAGGAGTGGTTCACTCCCGGTTAGCTCTTTATTTAGCTAAACAGACTCAATAAGAGGAGTGGTCCACTCCCGGCTAGCTCTCCAATTAGCTAAACAGACTCAAAAAGAGGAGTGGTCCACTCCCGGCTAGCTCTCCAATTAGCTAAACAGACTCAATAACTCCACAGTGACGTTTTGGTGAATTTACTGAGGAATTTGTGAAACTGAAACAATACAAAAAGAATGCCATTGTAAGTTAATAATACTAACACAGACACTTGTAAATCTGTTAGCATGTTAGCTAATGCTAACGATGCTAGCTTGATTACATTACGATATCACATACAAATATACCGTATTTTTCGGACTATAAATTGCTCCGGAGTATAAGTCGCACCGGCCGAAAATGCATAATAAAGAAGGAAAAAAACATATATAAGTCGCACATAAGTCGCATTTTTGGGGGAAATTTATTTGATAAAACCCAACACCAAGAATAGACATTTGAAAGGCAATTTAAAATAAAGAATAGTGAACAACAGGCTGAATAAATGTACGTTATATGATGCATAAATAACCAACTGAGAACGTGCCTGGTATGTTAACGTAACATATCATGGTAAGAGTCATTCAAATAACTATAACATATAGAATATGCTATACGTTTACCAAACAATCTCACTCCTAATCGCTAAATCCCATGAAATCTTATACGTCTAGTCTCTTACGTGAATGAGCTAAATAATTTATTTGATATTTTACGGTAATATGTTAATAATTTCACACATAAGTCGTTGCTGAGTATAAGTCTCACCCCCGACCAAACTATGAAAAAAACTGTGACCTATAGTCCGAAAAATACGGTACATGAAAACACTCCTACAGACATCACTCATGGGACGGTTTGGTAAATAAGAATTGTTTTAGTTGAATTGTAAAACTTTGCTTGGAGTGATGAATGAAGAATCCTTACGAGTAGAAACGCTTTGTGCGAGTAGAAGACAGAATGGCACTTCTACTTCCGGTTCAGTGCTTTAAACAGCAGGAAGCACTTGCAGGCATTCAGTAGTGAGCAAACTCACCCAAAAGATGGCGCCATACCACAAATAGTAACACCATTTAAGTGTCTCTGCACGTGTTTAATGAAAGATATTTGCTATTTATGGCCGTTAGCAAAGAGAAATGCATAAATATATCATATCAAATAGGGCTGCAATGATTAGTGGACATTGTCAGCAATAAAATTGGTCGCCGACAATTATATTTGTCAACAATAACCGTGACGTCATCACTCGCGTTTTTCTGGGCGGAAGTGGGTCACTCGCAAAAACATGGCCAATGCTAACATGTAAAGTTTGAAGATAGTTCCTCTTATTCTCGTTAAAAACATAAAAACATTGCTCATTTTGCAAAGCGGACCTTGTTTTGATGTACGCCAGCATTTAAACATGTTGGACATTTGGAGGGAGGATGCGGTCTCAGCCTGGGTAAGAGTGTTAGCTTCTACCTTGCGAGCTAGCTAACAAGAGTGAGACTAAGTTGTGTGAAAAATAACTATCATTTCACCCAAAGTCAGCTAGTTAAACTTTGTCTACATCAATTCAAGTACGTTTTAAAGCAGGGTCAATTTGCAATGTCGTAAAAAAAGGCACTTTAACACACTGGAACCGCGCGTGAACAGACACAAACACACACACACACACACACACACACACACACACACACACACACACACACACACACACACACACACACACACACACACACACACACACACACACACACACACACCAAGTCGGAGGTATCATAATATTAAACATACAATCTATTAGGGGTGTGGGAAAAAGTCGATTCGAATTCGAATCGCGATTCTCACGTTGTGCGATTCAGAATCGATTCTCATTTTTAAAAAATCAATTTTTTTTTAGATTTTTTTTTATTTTTTATTTTTTTAATTAATCAATCCAACAAAACAATACACAGCAATAACATAACAATGCAATCCAATTCCAAAACCAAACCCGACCCAGCAACACTCAGAACTGCAATAAACAGAGCAATTGAGAGGAGACACAAACACGACACAGAACAAACCAAAAGTAGTGAAACAAAAATGAATATTATCAACAACAGTATCAATATTACCGGTAGTTACAATTTCAACATAGCAGTGATTAAAAATCCCTCATTGACATTATCATTAGACATTTATTAAAAAAAGAAAAAGAAAAATGAACAATAGTGTCACAGTGGCTTACACTTGCATCACATCTCATAAGCTTGACAACACACTGTGTCCAATATTTTCACAAAGATAAAATAAGTCATATTTTTGGTTCTTTTAATACCGTAATTTCCGGACTATAAGCCGCACCTGACTATAGGCCGCACCAGCTAAATTTAGGGGAAAATACAGATTGCTCCATATATAAGCCGCACCTGACTATAAGCCGCAGGGTTTTGATGTGTAATTACCGTAGTATATAGGGGTTCCTGCTACAACGGAGGGGATTGTCGGGACAGAGATGACTGTTGGGGAACGCAAAGCGTCCCATTTATTAACAATAAATCTTTCAATCATTCAATCAAACTTTCACATCTTTGACATGGCGAACAGCATTCGTGCAGAGTACAAATAATACAACGGTGCAAAGTAATACAAAGTGCTCGCCTGTACGTTATCAAAATAACCAGCCTACCGGTATATGAAAAGTCAGTCTTTAATCATTGTGTCATCGTCCTCTTCGTCGGTGTCGGAGAACAACAGGCCGTAAATAATCCACACCGTTGTATAAGCCGCAGGGACCAGAACGAGGGGAAAAAGTAGCGGCTTATAGTCCGGAAATTACGGTAGTTAAAACAAATTTACATTATTGCAATCAGTTGATAAAACATTGTCCTTTACAATTGTAAAAGCTTTTTACAAAAATCTACTACTCTGCTTGCATGTCAGCAGACTGGGGTAGTAGATCCTGCTGAAATCCTATGTATTGAATGAATAGAGAATCCTTTTGAATCGGGGAAAAAATCGTTTTTGAATCGAGAATCGTGTTGAATTGAAAAAAAAAAAATCGATTTTGAATCGAATCGTGACCCCAAGAATCGATATTGAATCGAATCGTGGGACACCCAAAGATTCACAGCCCTACAAACTATTAACTAGCCAAAATTTTAAAAATTAATCAAATATATAATTCTACACATTGAGTCTATTAGAGTGCTAATCAATAATCAATATTTCAGTGTGTGGCTTTTTAAACATCACAAAATGTTTCTTTTAGTAGAAGTTAGGTTTTTTGTTGTGTTGTTTTCATTGCTGCTATTTTAACTGTTTTTAAATACATAAACAAGGTAAAAAAAAAAATTGAGCACTTTGCCTTTCCTTTCTTTCAAATGGACAACATTTTATTAGTCATTTTAATTTGTGTACAGCAGCACAGTTAGAGTACAAATACATATTTATGAATGAACATATTTGTTGTTAGTAAGCACATGCCTAAAATAACTTAATCTGCATTTAGAAGTCAATGGGAAAATTAGAACCATTAAATATGTGTACGTTTTATTATCTGATTAGTCGACTAATCGTTAAGATAATTGTTGACTGATGGACTATTAAAATAAAAAGGCGCACTGCCGATGAGCGGGTCTATTCAGGTCTATTTTCATACAAAAGGCGCACCGGATTATAAGGCGCATTAAAGGGGTCATATTATGATTTTTTACTACTTTAAAACACTTCCTTGTGGTCTACATAACATGTACATGTTGCATAGATTTTAGTTTACAGACCATCTTCAAATCGCTTTCTGACAGTCGCTTCAGGGTGCGCCGTTTTGTGGACGGTCTTATTTACGTGCCTCCACATTGACAGCGTCTTCTTCCCGTCATCTTTGTTGTACCGGTAGTTTGTAGCGCTTCCATAGTGAGTCTACTGACAGATATAAGTTAGAATTGTACGTTACTTTGTGTTAGAAATGGCAACAGTGGAGGATGAATGCCCCACAACATGAGGATAGAGAAAAAGAAGGAGCTTATTGACTATGGTGCGGACTAAAAGTTTCAGGACTTATGCAAATCAGCATGTACCCATGAGTAAGGAAAGTTTTGCATAATATTGTGAAACAAAACACCAGATAATGTCTACTAATAGGTGCCTTTTTGGGGTCCTTATTCCCACACCATAATAATACCATATGTTGAAGCACAGTACGTCTGACTATGGTAGTCGTAATGCTCCGACAATCCATCAAGCGATGTAGCTGACCAAAGTAAAACATTTTGACAGATTTTTGAGTGCTGTATGTAGTAATGTTTTATATTCTCAATGAAACAACAAAGTTTTGGTGTTGCTTGCTAGCGTCATTTATTGAACAGGTGTCGACCTGCAGTCCACACCTATCTCTCATGTGTGACTGCCATCTACTGGTCACACTTATCATTACACCATGTACCAAATAAAACTGCTTGGAGGTCGGTAAGCACAATCTGAATTAATACGTACATTAGGCGCACATGACTGACTATAAGGTGCACTGTCAATTTTTTTGAAAATGAAAGGATTTTAAGTGCGTTGAAAAATCCGGTAATTAACAAAAATATTTGTGTTTAAATACACGCACAATGTTTATTCAGCCTTTTTGTTGGGACTTCCTTGACAAATTTCACGTTCCAAAGGCCCTCCGCCACTGCTCGAGGATTGCCGACTTGTGGGAACATTGTTTTAAGCAACATAATGAATATTGTTTAATAATACTGATTTAAATACTGACAAAAATAATTGTGATTATTACTTTGGCTGTAATTGGGTTGTCCTATTCTGTTATACATACGGTCAATTATGTCCAATTGGTGCCATTTTCTTGTTATATTCATCTCAAAATAAACCTAATTTTTTTGTCCTTTTTCAGCCTTAAATATGATAATACACATATTGAACTACAGTCGTGGTCAAAAGTTTACATACACTTGTAAAGATCATAATGTCATGGCTGTCTTGAGTTTCCAATAATTTCTACAACTCTTATTTTTTTGTGATAGAGTGATTGGAGCACATACTTGTTGGTCACAAAAAACATTCATGAAGTTTGGTTCTTTTATGAATTTATTATGGGTCTACTGAAAATGTGACCAAATCTGCCGGGTCAAAAGTGTACATACAGCAATGTTAATATTTGCTTACATGTCCCTTGGCAAGTTTCACTGCAATAAGGCGCTTTTGGTAGCCATACACAAACTTCTGGCAAGCTTCTGCTTGAAATTTTGACCGCTCATCTTGATAAAATTGGTGCAGTTCAGCGAAATTTGTTGGTTTTCTGACATGGACTTGTTTCTTCAGCATTGTCCACACGTTTAAGTCTGGACTTTGGGAAGGCCATTCTAAAACCTTAATTCTAGCCTGATTTAGCCATTCCTTTACCACTTTTGACGTGTGTTTGGGGTCATTGTCCTGTTGGAACACCCAACTGCACCCAAGACCCAACCTCTGGGCTGATGATTTTAGGTTGTCCTGAAGAATTTGGACGTAATCCTCCTTTTTCATTGTCCCATTTACTCTCTGTAAAGAACCAGTTCCATTGGCAGCAAAACAAGCCCAGAGCATAATACTACCATCACCATGCTTGTAGGTATACATGATGTTTCTGGGATTAAAGGCCTCACCTTTGCTCTTCCAAACATATTGCTGGGTATTGTGGCCAAACAGCTACATTTTTGTTTCATCTGACCACAGAACTTTCCTCCAGAAGGTCTTATCTTTGTCCATGTGATGTTAGATGAAACAAAAATGTAGCTGTTTTCAGTAGACCCATAATAAATTCATAAAAGAACCAAACGTCATGAATGTTTTTATGTGACCAACAAGTATGTGCTCCAATCACTCTATCACAAAAAATAAGAGTTGGAGAAATGATTGGAAACTCAAGACAGCCATGACATTATGTTATTTACAAGTGTATGTAAACTTTTGACCACGACTGTACATAAATGTGTATTGGCTGGTTTCAAGCAAATGTATGTTATATTCAAATAAAGTTCCTAGACCAAAGACGACCTTATATGAATACCAGGACTGACAATAACAGGAGTGAGTTTTTAGCATGTACAGTTTTTGCCTTAAAGCGGGAGGGCCGAATGCACTACCGACCTGACAAGTCCGAAAGAGATGATACAGTATTATCTGCTCACAGATGCTACCTGGTGGCTCTTTGAGCACACTGCAGCTCGTCCTGGGTAGTCCCACTCCTTAATGCTTATGTCACACGCAGGATTCTCACAGGAGTGAGGCATAAATCCAACCCTACCTACTGTAATTAACAAATACATGAAATATAACCACAAGCATGTTACTGTGAATAAACAACATTGTAAAAATTAAGCCAGCTGCAATAAATGTAGTGGCAGTAGTTATTTGGAAGGCAATGACAGGGAGTGAATGTGCAAATGAAGCTAACATGGACAGATGGTAACTGTGAGTCACACATGCATCATGTATACAAAATGTACACTTGCATGTAAGACCAGGTAAGAGAACCATGCCCCTGTTTGTTTCTGTGTCCAGATGTCGTTAGAATCTGAGATGAGCCACCAAAGGTTTCGTTTCTTACTGCAATCAGGGGTTTGGTACCTTTTTCCTACTTTTTCTCATTCGTGCATTCTGTGCAGCATGTTTTGTCACCCCCAAATAAATGCATGATCGGCATCCATGTACGCAGAGCTCGCTCGCTGAGGGAGTAATGTTTCTTCCTGTTTTGTTTTTTTCCCCCCCCGCTCCAGCATTCGAACCCTGGACACGCCGGACCTTTCCCAGTGGCGTCGGGCCACAATGCCAACCCCACCAGTCCCACCAGTGCCAGCATGGCCGGAGCCCACAGTCACAGAGGGCCTGCCAGCCCCGCCATCGGCCCCGCCATCGGCCCCATCGAGCTTATCCCCTCCGTCACCAACCCGGAGAACCTGCCCTGCCTACCCGAGATCCCGCCCATTCAGGTGTGTAAAATGGACGCTTCAAATACATCATGAGTTAGAATTTCTCACGTAACTAGCTTGATACATAGAGTGCGCCGGTATATTTTAGAAAAAAATATTTTTCCATATTTTAGCCGCACCGGACTATAAGCCTGCAGATATATACGTTGTGAAATGAGTTATTTACACAGAAATATTTATTTACGTACCTTAATTGTTTCCAAACGGTGTCTAACACGGCAGTAAAACGGATGATTAAACAAAACAGAAGTCATCGCTGTGGACCCACTAGCTGCACAAGATAGCTCTCCAATCCGCTAAACAGACTCAATAACTCCACAGTGACGTTTTGGTGAATTTGCAGAGGAATTTGTGAAATTGAAGCAATACAAAAAGAATGCCATTGTAAGTTAATACGTTACGATAGCATGTACAAATATGCATGAAAACACGCCCACATGGGACGGTTTAGTAAGTAAAAATTGTTGTAGTTATATTGTAAAACTTACAAACATTGCTTCGCGTGATTAATGAAGAATCCTTTCGAGCAAAAATGCTATGGACGGTTTTACTTGTTAGCATATTAGCTAATGCTAATGACGCTAGCTTGATTACATTACGATAGCATGAACACATTCCTACAGGCATCACACATGGGACGGTTTAGTAAGTAAGAACTGTTTTAGTTATATTGTAAAACTTACAAACGTTGCTCGGAGTGACAAATAAAGAATCAATACGAGTAGAAACGCTATGGACAATTAGGGAACTGAACGGCACATCTACTTCCGGGTACAGCAGGAAACAAATTCGCCTAGCTGCACCTGCAGTGAGCGAACTTGTCCCAAAAACACACCATTTCAGTGTCTTTGCATGTGTTTAATGAAAACTATTTACTTTATGGCCGTCAGCAAAGAAAAATCCATAAATTGTTAGCCGCAGGGTTCAAAGAGCTGCTTATAGTCTGAAATTTACAGGACTATTGATTGTATTTTGGCGCAAAGTAGCCTCTTCTTTAATAAATGCCATACCACCCTCAATAAATAGTCTTTTGACCTTAATGCTTGCAAAAGAAAAAAAAATGTCTGTGACGGACGGCAGAATCAACCTGGCAATTTCCTGCCCTTAAAAGTAGCATCAGGACTGAGACAGAATCTGGATGCCAGCTGCGTAAGGCAATACCAGAAATAGCGGTGTGAAGTTGACTCCCGCCCGCTTGTGTTGGCAGCAATTGTCTTCCATCCATCCATCTTCTTCCGCTTATCCGGGGTCGGGTCGCGGGGGCAGCAGCCTAAGCAGGGAAGCCCAGACTTTCCTCTCCCCAGCCACTTCGTCCAGCTCCTCCCGGGGGATCCCGAGGCGTTCCCAGGCCAGCCGGGAGACAGTCTTCCCAACGTGTCCTGGGTCTTCCCTGTGGCCTCCTACCGGTTGGACGTGCCCTAAACACCTCCCGAGGGAGGCGTTCAGGTGGCATCCTAACCAGATGCCCGAAACATCTCATTTGGCTCCTCTCGATGTGGAGGAGCAGTGGCTTTACTTTGAGCTCCCCCCGGATGGCAGAGCTTCTCACCCTATCTCTAAGGGAGAGCCCCGCCACCCGGCGAAAGAAACTCATTTCGGCCGCCTGTACCCGTGATCTTGTCCTTTCGGTCATAACCCAAAGCTCATGACCATAGGTGAGGATGGGAACGTAGATCGACCGGTAAATTGAGAGCTTTGCCTTCCGGCTGAGCTCCTTCTTCACCACAATGGATCGATACAGCGTCCGCATTACTGAAGATGCCGCACCGATCCGCCTGTCGATCTCACGATCCACTTTTCCCTCACTCGTGAACAAGACTCCTAGGTACTTGAACTCCTCCACTTGGGGCAGGGTTTCCTCCCCAACCCGGAGATAGCACTCCACCCTTTTCCGGGCGAGAAGCATGGACTCTGACTTGGAGGTGCTGATTCTCATCCCAGTCGCTTCACACTCGGCTGCGAACCGATCCAGCGAGAGCTGAAGATCCTGGCCAGATGAAGCCATCAGGACCATAGCATCTGCAAAAAGCAGAGACGTAATCCTGCAGCAACCAAACCGGATCCCCTCAACGCCTTGACTGCGCCTAGAAATTCTGTCCATAAAAGTTATGAACAGAATCGGTGACAAAGGGCAGCCTTGGCGGAGTCCAACCCTCACTGGAAACGTGTCCGACTTACTGCCGGCAATGCGGACCAAGCTCTGACACTGATCGTACAGGGAGCGGACCGCCACAATCAGACAGTCCGATACCCCATACTCTCTGAGCACTCCCCACAGGACCTCCCGAGGGACACGGTCGAATGCCTTCTCCAAGTCCACAAAGCACATGTAGACTGGTTGGGCAAACTCCCATGCACCCTCAAGGACCCTGCCGAGAGTAAAGAGCTGTCTTAAGGAGGTTTTTTTTTTAGTAATTTTCCTCAATATCTCGCTTCACTGTGTTTTTTGTGAAAGGCACAGGTGAAGAAAAGCTACTGTTACACCTTTAGTAAGGTAATTTTGTTTTTAATCAAAGTATGTTCATATAGCCCTTAATCACAGTTAGTTAATTACAGTTGTAGGTTGTCTCCATCCAGGTCATAAAGTAGTGGTCCACACTAGCTAGCACTTCCTCGAGAAGTCAGACGTGCGCTGCTATGGAAACGGAAATAAATGCGAATTTAGGTCTGGCATTGATTATCCATCCATCCATTTTCTACCGCTTGTCCCTACAATGACCAACATACTGTAAATATTGTACATATGACATATTGTTATGAAGGTGTCTGTTACTACATTATATATATAGTTGCAGTGTGTATATTGTACATATGACATATTGTTATGAAGGTGCCCGTTTCTACATTATATGTATACTTGCAGTGTGTATATTGTACATATTACATATTGTTATGAAGGGGTCTGTTACTACATTATATATATATATATATATACACTTGCAGTGTGTATATTGTACATATTGCATATTGTTATGAAGGTGCCTGTTACTACATTATATGTATACTTGCAGTGTGTACACTACCGTTCAAAGGTTTGGGGTCACATTGAAATGTCCTTATTTTTGAAGGAAAGGCACTGTACTTTTAAATGAAGATAACTTTAAACTAGTCTTAACTTTAAAGAAATACACTCTGTACATTGCTAATGTGGTAAATGACTATTCTAGCTGCAAATGTCTGGTTTTTGGTGCAATATCTACATAGGTGTATAGAGGCCCATTTCCAGCAACTATCACTCCAGTGTTCTAATGGTACAATGTGTTTGCTCATTGGCTCAGAAGGCTAATTGATGATTAGAAAACCCTTGTGCAATCATGTTCACACATCTGAAAACAGTTTAGCTCGTTACAGAAGCTACAAAACTGACCTTCCTTTGAGCAGATTGAGTTTCTGGAGCATCACATTTGTGGGGTCAATTAAACGCTCAAAATGGCCAGAAAAAGAGAACTTTCATCTGAAACTCGACAGTCTATTCTTGTTCTTAGAAATGAAGGCTATTCCACAAAATTGTTTGGGTGACCCCAAACTTTTGAACGGTAGTGTATATTGTACATATTACATATTGTCATGAAGGGGTCTGTTACTACATTATATATACCGTATTTTTCGGAGTATAAGTCGCTCCGGAGTATAAGGCGCACCGGCCGAAAATGCATAATAAAGAAGGAAAAAAACATAAGTCGCACTGTAGTAAAAGTCGCATTTTTTGGGGAAATTTATTTGATAAAACCCAACACCAAGAATAGACATTTGAAAGGCAATTTAAAATAAAGAATAGTGAACAACAGGCTGAATAAGTGTACGTTATATGAGGCATAAATAACCAACTGAGAACGTGCCTGGTATGTTAACGTAACATATTATGGTAAGAGTCATTCAAATAACTATAACATATAGAACATACTATACATTTACCAAACAATCTGTCACTCCTAATCGCTAAATCCGATGAAATCTTATACGTCTAGTCTCTTACGTGAATGAGCTAAATAATATTATTTGATAGTTTACGTTAATGTGTTAATAATTTCACACAAGTCGCTCCTGAGTATAAGTCGCACCCCCGGCCAACCTATGAAAAAAACTGCGACTTATAGTCCGAAAAATACGGTATGTACTTGCAGTGTGTATATTGTACATATGACATATTGTTATGAAGGTGACTGTTACTACATTATATATATATACTTGCAGTGTGTATATAAAACATATACATATTGTTATGAAGGAGTCTGTTACTACATTATATACACTACCGTTCAAAAGTTTGGGGTCACATTAAAATGTCCTTATTTTTCAATGAAGATAACTTTAAACTAGTCTTAACTTTAAAGAAGTACACTCTATACATTGCTAATGTGGTAAATGACTATTCTAGCTGCAAATGTCTGGTTTTTGGTGCAATATCTACATAGGTGTATAGAGGCCCATTTCCAGCAACTATCACTCCAGTGTTCTAATGGTACAATGTGTTTGCTCATTGGCTCAGAAGGCTAATTGATGATTAGAAAACCCTTGTGCAATCATGTTCACACATCTGAAAACAGTTTAGCTCGTTACAGAAGCTACAAAACTGACCTTCCTTTGAGCAGATTGAGTTTCTGGAGCATCACATTTGTGGGGTTAATTTAACGCTCAAAATGGCCAGAAAAAGAGAACTTTCATCTGAAACGCGACAGTCTATTCTTGTTCTTAGAAATGAAGGATATTCCACAAAATTGTTTGGGTGACCCCAAACTTTTGAACGGTAGTGTATATACTTGCAGTGTGTATAGTGTACATATTACATATTATGAAGGTGTCTGTTACTACATTATATATATATATATATATATATATATATATATATATATATATATATATATATATATATATATATATATATATATATATATATATGCAGTGTGTATATTGTTCATATTACATATTGTTATGAAGGTGTCTGTTACTACATTATATATATATACTTGCAGTGTGTATATTGTACAAATGACATATTGTTATGAAGGTGTCTGTTACTACATTATATATATATACTTGCTGTGTGTATATTGTACATATGACATATTGTTATGAAGGTGTCTGTTACTACATTATATATATACTTGCAGTGTGTATATTGTACATATGACATATTATTATGAAGGTGTCTGTTACTACATTATATATATACTTGCAGTGTGTATATTGTACATATTACATATTGTTATGAAGGTGTCTGTTACTACATTATATATACGGTATATATATATACACTACCGTTCAAAAATTTGGGGTCACCCAAACAATTTTGTGGAATAGCCTTCATTTCTAAGAACAAGAATAGACTGTCGAGTTTCAGATGAAAGTTCTCTTTTTCTGGCCATTTTGAGCGGTTAATTGACCCCACAAATGTGATGCTCCAGAAACTCAATCTGCTCAGAGGAAGGTCAGTTTTGTAGCTTCTGTAACGAGCTAAACTGTTTTCAGATCTTTGAACATGATTGCACAAGGGTTTTCTAATCATCAATTAGCCTTCTGAGCCAATGAGCAAACACATTGTACCATTAGAACACTGGAGTAGGGCTGCAACTAACGATTAATTTGATAATCGGTTAATCTGTCGATTATTACTTCGATTAATAATCGGATAAAAGAGACAAACTACATTTCTATTCTTTCTAGTATTTTATTGAAAAAAAACAGCATACTGGCACCATGTTCTGGACTTTGGGGGTGCAGCATACACCAATAATAACACAGAAATGTAACTCATCAGAACTGAATCAGATATTGTACACGTTTCTGTTGTGAATAATAAAGGATTCATTTTAGGCTGCCTCTAAATAATAGCATGAAATATTCCAGCACCTTCATAACGTTTAGTTGTACTAAAGCGTCACTCAAATCTAAATAGATTTATATAGCTTTATCGGCCCGGCTACATTGATCCATTATGAAACCAACCTGAGATATTTCTGTCCGTTACATTTATTTCCAAATCGGTAACCGTGCGTTTTCTCTCTCAAAACGGAGTCAAATGTGCCGTAGAAACATTATCAGCCCCGCGTTACAACAAAGGCATAACGTTAAAGTTACTTACAAAAAAGCTGAACTCATGAATGCTTGTTGCCACTATGGACTTAAAAAGTTACGTACCATGAGTTCCCTTCATCCATGGCTCCAACATTTTTCCTTTTCAGGTGCTCCTGAAGCAATGTTGTACTTCCGTGCCATTTTGCAGGAAACGCTCTTCTTTGAAGTCTTTAAAGTAAAGTGTTCCCACACTTTTGACGACTTAGGTCGTACACTTTTCTCCTTTGAAGCAATAACCTCAAGATGTTTCTCCGTTAAACTATCGGTACTGTTTTCCTGCGCCATTTTTCGAATGTTTCCAGACGGCGTCGTCACGTGAGCTGCACATGACACATCATTGGCTAGCTTACCTCCACCTCATGAGACGTAGCCTCAGTGCCGCTCTGGCGCTGTTTTGTACTGTTTTTGTACTTATTTTGATTATTGTTTCTCAGCTGTTTGTAAATGTTGCAGTTTATAAATAAAGGTTTATAAAAAATAAATAATTTTTTTTAAAAATAAAATTAAAAAAAGCCTCCGCGCATAGCATAGATCCAACGAATCGATGACTAAATTAATCGCCAACTATTTTTATAATCGAATTTAATCGATTAGTTGTTGCAGCCCTACACTGGAGTGATAGTTGCTGGAAATGGGCCTCTATACACCTATGTAGACATTGCACCAAAAACCAGACATTTGCAGCTAGAATAGTCATTTACCACATTAGCAATGTATAGAGTGTATTTCTTTAAAGTTAAGACTAGTTTAAAGTTATCTTCATTGAAAAGTACAGTGCTTTTCTCTTTCAGAAATAAGGACATTTCAATGTGACCCCAAACTTTTGAACGGTCGTGTGTGTATATATATATATATATATATATATATATATATATATATATATATATATATATATATATATATATATATATATATATATATATATATATATATATATATATATATATATATACGGTCTTCAGACGTAATTTTACTTCGCTGACACAACTGGATGAGGACGTGCTTATCCTGGAGATCCAAACTCAAGGAATCATATTACAGGCATATCCTGGACAGCTATTTGGGGGGGCGTGTTATGCATTAATATTGTATATCCACACTGCAAGTATATATATATATATATTCATGTTTCAAAGTGCAAAATACGATCCGCCTTGAACACAGACTGTTTTATTTTGAAAGTAAACTGGACTTCCTGTCCAACACAAGCTCATTTTAGCCAAATTGAGCCGCTGTGTTGCGGCAACCAACAAGTATTTAGCGAATTCTTCTGTGGTTGTTATGCATCCAGTGGAAATCAACTATCTTTCTTGACTGGAAATTAAACAGGCAAATTAATGCATTTTGTAAAACAAGATACTGATACTATCATGGGTCACACATACACATGGCATCTGTAAAGCTGATGGACCTTTGAAGTAAGTGCTGGAGAACATACAGTACAGGCCAAAAGTTTGGACACACCTTCTCATTTCAATGCGTTTTCTTTATTTTCATGAATATTTACATTGTAGATTGTCACTGAAGGCATCAAAACTACGACACCTGTGAAGTGAAAACCATTTCATCGAGAGAATGCCGGGAGTGTGCAAAAAAGTAATCAGAGCAAAGGGTGGCTATTTTGAAGAAACTAGAATATAAAACATGTTTTCAGTTATTTCACCTTTTTGTGTTAAGTACATAACTCCAATTGTTCATTGGTAGTTTTGATGCCTTCAGTGACAATCTACGATGTAAATAGTCGTGAAAATAAAGAAAACACATTGAATGAGAAGTCCAAACTTTTGGACTGTACTGTAACTGAACACTTGGAGCTCTCTGCCCTGCAGTTGACTAAATAAACACCACCTCTTCCACTATTTTTGTCCATTCTACAGTCTTAAAGGAGAACTGCACTTTTTATTCAGCTTATCATTCACAATCCTAATGTAAGAAAAGAACACGTTTTTATTTTTTTATGCATTCTAACTCGTAAATAAACGTTAGTAAAAGCCTGCTAATAATGGAGCCAATGAGTCGCTTTATTCCGCCTATAAAGCTCTCTAAAAACATCCAAAAGCCTCCATTAATGTTTTATATACACACTGTAAGTATATATGTAATGTAGTAACATGCATAATAACATGTAATATTTACATATTTTGCTTATTTTAAGTATACGGCGGCGTATTTATTTCACAGACGCATTACAACGTTCACTTTTCCCTTCAACACCACCACTACTAATCATGGCAGACTTGATTAGAGACAACAAAGACTACTTTGGGACAAATGATGATCCATAACCTTCTATTTTTGAGCCTGAATGTAAGTAGGATGATCTACATGTTTTAGAAGCTGGGTGCTTAACAAATGCAGCTTTAGTCAAACACTAAGCATCATGTAGCAGAATTGCTAAGTGCTAAACAAGATATACAAACATAATAGAGTCACTTTCTGTACAATGTCTGCTCTCAATGGGATGTTTATATCTTCCCGTTTACATGAAGAATTCATCATAATGTTTTAAAGGGTTAAAAAAAAAAAAAAAATGTGACGCAAACGAGCGTCTCCTGGTCTAAGTTGGATATCAAAGTTCACCAACTTGTGGGTTTATGTCCACAACCTTCTACTATCCAGGTAAGAGACATGATGAATTAACTTTCACCAACTCAGAGGCGATGCAGCAGCTCAATTTGTCAATATAGTAGCATACGCTAGTTAGCTCTCTGAAAGTAGTTCCTCTGTGTTAGCGCTTACAAAAAAACTATCACTAATACTTGTTTAATATTCAAGTCCCGACATGTAAATTGAGCATTGTTGGCGGGTTTGGGATGTTTTTTTAGAGGGCTTTATGAACGGAATAGAGTATTCCCATTAGCTGCATAGTTAGCCACCTCCGACTTGCTGTATTTTACGATTTAGAATGCATAAAAAAAGAAAACTTGTTCTTGTCTCACATAAGGTTTGTGATTAATAGGCGACATTTGAGAAAAAAAAGTACAGTTCCCCTTTAAACGGCAGCAACATCACAACTATTATTAAAACAGGTCACATGGTCTCTTTATTATCCCTCCTAAAGATACTTTTATTTTCCTTTCCAGCTGGAGGATGCAGGTTCCAGCAACCTGGCCCAGCTCCTGTCTCGCTACATCACGGCCAGCACGCAACAACAACAGCAGCAGCAGCAGCAGCAGCAGCAGCAGCAGCAGCAGTTAGGCTCACTGGACATGAACCCCTCACCTGGACTTTCCACACACTCACCTGGATCCTCAGGTACCCCCATCAACAATGAACCCCTTTATAAGGCCTACTGAAATGAATTTTTTTAATTTAAACGGGGATAGCAGATCCATTCTATGTGTCATACTTGATCATTTCGCGATATTGCCATATTTTTGCTGAAAGGATTTAGTTTGGAACAACGACGATAAAGTTCGCAACTTTTGGTCTCTGATATAAAAAAAACCTTGCCCCTACCGGAAGTAGCGTGACGTAGTCAGTTGTTCGCCTCCTCATATTTTCCTATTGTTTTCAACGCAGTTAGAGCGATTCGGACCGAGAAAGCGACGATTACCCCATTAATTTGAGCGAGGATGAAAGATTCGTGGATGAGTAACGTTAGAGTGACGGACTAGAATGCAGTGCAAGACATCTTTTTTCGCTCTGACCGTAACTTAGGTACAAGCTGGCTCATTGGATTCCACACTCTCTCCTTTTTCTATTGTGGATCACGGATATGTATTTTAAACCACCTCGGATACTATATCCTCTTGAAAATGAGAGTCGAGAACGCGAAATGGACATTCACAGTGACTTTTATCTCCACGACAATACATCGGCGAAGCTCTTTAGCTACTGAGCTAGCGTGATAGCATCTGGCTCAAATGCAGATAGAAACAAAATAAATAAATCCCTGACTGGAAGGATAGACAGAAGATCAACAATACTATTAAACCATGTACATGTAACTACACGGTTAATAATTCTCAGCCTGGCAAAGCTTAACAATGCTGTTGCTAACGACGCTGAAGCTAACTTAGCAACCGGACCTCACAGAGCTATGATAAAAACATCAGCGCTCCACCTACGCCAGCCAGCCCTCATCTGCTCATCAACAACCGTGCTCACCTGCGTTCCAGCGATCGACGGAGCGACGAAGGACTTCACCCGATCACAGATGCGGTTGGCGGCTAGCGTCGGCTAGCGTCGGCTAGCGTCGGCTAGCGCGTCTGCTATCCAAGTAAGTCCTCCTTGTTGTGTTGCTACAGCCAGCCGCTACAACTTTCTTCTTTGCAGTCTCCATTGTTCATTAAACAAATTGCAAAATATTCACCAACACAGATTTCCAGAATACTGTGGAATTATGAAATGAAAACAGAGCTATTTTGTATTGGCTTCAATGGGCTACCGATACTCCTGTTTCACTGGCTACATCACGCGCATACGTCATCATCCAAAGGCGTTTTCAACCGGAAGTTTAGCGGGAAATTTAAAATTGCACTTTATAAGTTAAACTGGCCGTATTGGTATGTGTTGCAATGTTAAGATT
>NC_084731.1:69362357-69427357 GCF_033978785.1 Entelurus aequoreus
TTGTTGTATCGCACCGCGAAGCCTTAGTGTTCACAAACGGGAGATCTTAACGAGGCAGGAGAGTCTTCCAGCTCTGGCTTTTACATGTTGTAGTCCGGTCGCTGCTAGCATGCCGTGTGTTGTGCCTCGGTGTGCATTGTTTACACAACGTTCGGTACGCTACTTAATATGTCCGTGTGGAAACTCGTTCGGTACACCTCCGAACCGAACCGAAACCCCCGTACCGAAACGGTTCAATACAAATACACGTACCGTTACACCCTTAATATATATGTATATATATATATATGTATGTGTGTATGCATATATATGTATATGTATATATATGAAAGTGAAATCACAGAAATTGTAAATTCACAGAAAAACAAGAAGTCAACAGACTGCTGTGACTTGGACTTTTCTCTGATCAAGGAAATTGTTGATTTTATAGCTGTTCCCTTCACTTATGTATGTAATATTTCTTTTATAAAAGGTGTTTTCCCAAAGAAAATGAAAACGGCAAAAGTTATTCCCATCTTCAAAAGTGGAGATAAGCATCAGTTCACCAACTATAGGCCTATTTCTATACTCTCACAATTTAAAAAAATCCTTGAAAAATTATTTGTGTCAAGATTAGACAGTTTTATTGATAAGCATCACTTGCTAAGTGAACACCAATACGGTTTTCGACCAAACAGGTCCTCTTCCATGGCAGTGATGGAACTAGTTGAGGAGGTAACCACTGCAATTGATAAGAGGGAGTTTGTTGTTGGTGTTTTTATTGACCTGAGCAAGGCCTTTGACACCATCGATCATATATTGCTTTTAAACAAAATGCAGAGGTATGGTTTTAGAGGTCTTGCTCATGATTGGTTGAAGTTATCTTGGTGGCAGAGAACAGTACGTGCATATGAATAATGTAGATTCAGATAAAAAGATTATAACACATGGAGTACCCCAAGGTTCTGTACTGGGACCAAAATAAATAATAATGGAAGTACAATTGTTTGTATATAGTATATAAATTGGTACAAAGGTTTAACATGTCTACAAGGATATTTCACATGCCTTTACTGTGTATATAATTGAACTGTGTTTATGTTATGTATAATGTGTATTTATAATATGTTGTACAAAGGACATTTAATAATTTTTCGGAAGTTTATTTTGTACTCGACATTGTTTATAGGCTTAGGCGCAATAAGTGTTCAACTTCAGCCTAAACCCTTTCGGTCTGCAACATTTTCATTTTCAATTTATGAATGTACAACTGTTTGTTTATTTTGTTGACGATTGACCGAAGAATAATAAACTTGAAACTATATATATGTGTGCCTATATCCTCTTGCCAACATGCATTTTCAATATAGATATGTATAAATATACTTTATATGATCTGTTAAAGTAGCCGATATTATTCTTGTTATATTTTTGTTTGAAAAATGTAACTTTGAGCAAGTTGCAAGCAGGCACTTTTTACTGAAGATGGACAGACTCGATAAATGAGTCGGTCCACAGACGTGTTCGTCAACTTAAGTGGGTTTGACTGTACCACCGTCGGGCCTCACACTCGCCTGTTTGCGTGTCTGCAGGTCTTTCCAACGCACATACGCCAGCACGACCCTCCAGCACGTCCAGCACAGGCAGCAGAGGCAGGTAAGGATCTGACACACCTGCCAGAATGATGTGCAAGTCCATATGGAAACACCAGATCTTGATGCTCTAATATCCATCCTCAATAGATCAAGGGTGTCCAAACCAAGGGCCACATACTGAAAAGTCAAAGTATGCAGGGTCCATTTTGATATTTTTTGACGGCGTGGCGAAGTGGGTAGAGTGGCTGTGCCAGCAATCGTAGTGTTGCTGGTTACTGGGGTTCAATCCCCACCTTCTACCTTCCTAGTCACGTCCGTTGTGTCCTTGGGCAAGACACTTCACCCTTTGCCTCTGATGGCTGCTGGTTAGCGCCTTGCATGGCAGCTCCCGCCATCAGTGTGTGAATGTGTGTGTGAATGGGTGAATGTGGAAATACTGTCAAAGCGCTTTGAGTACCTTGAAGGTAGAAAAGCGCTATACAAGTATAACCCATTTATTTAAAGAAATACTAAAAACAGATATTGTGTATTAGTAACTATGTATATTATTACTAATTATTAGTTAAAACATTTCAGCTTTTTCTCATTACATAACCATTTTTTTGCTCTTTTTCTCCCATTTTTACCATTGTTTTGTCCCGTGTAAAAATAGAATAAAAATAATATGATTGTGTAACTGCATAACTCAGTAGTCAAAAATTCTGCCTGTAAGAGATATTAATGTTCAGTTACATATTTAGCAGTGTTTATTATTGTTATTGGATTTTTTCACATTATTAATAAGTTTGTATTTTTTACATTTTTCATTTAATCTAATATTTTATTTGAGGGGTGTCCAAACTTTTTCCATCAAGGGCCACATACTGAAAAGTCAAAGTATGCAGGAGCCAGATTGATATATTTTTTTATTTATAATAATTTAATAGTCAAAAATTCTGCCTGTACGAAAATATTAATGTTTAGTAACACATTTAACCATGTTTTTAATGGTTGTTATACTTTTTCATAATAACGATATATGTTTTTTTAATTACCTAAACTTTGTTTATATTTTATGTATATTTTATTTTCATTTTGAGAGCTTCTAGTATTTTAGATTAGGGCTGCTTACTGAAAAGTCAAAAGTATGTAGGGGCCGGATTTATATTTTGTTTTATTTAAACAAATGCTAAAACAGATATTGTCAGCTTTGTATTATTGGTGACTAAGTATATTATTACTAATTATTAATTAGAACATTTCAGCTTTTTCTCATTACATGCCCATTTTTTGCTCTTTTTCTTACATTTTACTTTTGTTTTTCTCCATGTAAAAATATAATAATAATAATAATATTAATATGATTGTGTAACTGCATAACGTAGTAGTCAAAAATTCTGCCTGTATGAAAATATTAATGTTCAGTTACACATTAACAATGTTTTTAATGGTTGTTGTATTTTTTCACATTAATTAGTAGTTTGTATTATTTACATTTTTAATTAACTAATAAACATTGTTTATTTTTTAAGTATGTTTTTTATTTTTATTTTGAGAGCTTCTAATATTTTAGATCAGGGGTGTCTAAACTTTTTCCACTTAGGGCCACATTCTGAAAAGGTGACATATGCAGGAGCCAGATTGATATATTTTATTTAAAGAAATACAAAAAACAGATATTGTGTCAGCTATGTATTATTAAGTATATTATTACTAATTATTAGTTAAAACATTTCAGCTTTTTCTCATTACATACCCATTTTTCGCTCTTTTTCTTACATTTGTTTTTCCCGTGTAAAAATAGAATTATAAAAATAATTATTATTTGATTGTGTAACTGCATAACTTAGTAGTCAAAAATTCTGCCTGTACGAAAATATTAATATTCAGTTACACATTTACCAGTGTTTTTGATGGTGGTTGTAATTTTTCACATTAATTCACAAGTTAATGATATTTTATTTTTTAATTAACTAACTAAACTTTGTTTATATTTTAAGTACATTTTATTTTTATTTTGAGAGCTTCTAATATTTTAGATCAGGGGTGTCCAAACTTTTTCCAAGGACCGCATACTGAAAAGTTAAGTTTGATGGATCCGTAATGAAAAAAGAAAAAAAAAGTTTAAAACTGATATTATGTACATTTACAGACAAAACTCTGTTTTATAGGTGCCTAAATATATTAATATAAATTATTACTTTAAAAATGTCAGCTTTTTCTCATTACATTCCAATTTCTTACTTTTTTTCTTACATTTTACTCTTGTTTTTTAGATAGATATGTTCCTATTTGAAAATACACAACTTTTCAAATTTGAGCAGATACATTAGGTATATTTGCACAATAATAAACATTTAATAAAGTAAAATCCACTTATAGTACATTAACATCGGCATGGGCAGAGAGGGGGATAAGGGAGGGGCTGTGTGTGTGTGTGTGTGCTTTTGGAAGAGGCGCCTTTCAATTAAGTCCGCTTTGGCATCTTTTTCCAGAAAAGTCATTTCTCATCACAATTAAAAACTTGCTTTGTCATAGGGCTGGGCGATATGGTCTTTTCTTAATATCTCAATATTTTTGGGTCATGTCACGATACACGATATATATCGCGATATTTTGCCTTAGCCTTGAATTAACACTTGATGCATATAATCACACCAGTATGATGATTCTATTTGTCTACATTAAAACATTCTTGTTCATACTGCATTAATATATGCTCATTTTAAACTTTCATGCCGAGAGGGAAATCACAACTAAGTCAATTTAGCAAAACTGTATTTATTAAACCGTTATTAAGCAGTGGCACAAACATTAATGTAATTTCAAAACAGAAAGTGCAAGATTGTCAGAGACATTTTAAAACAAGCTATTAGTGCACTTTTGTGCATGATGTCACTAAGATGACATATCAAAACAACACTAAATTAAAGTGCACTTTTTTGTACAGAACGCCACTACAATAGTTTAAAACAAATAAAGTGCACTTTTGTGCATGATGTCACACAAGATATTTCAATAAGTGTCAAATAAACATGAGCTGCATAATAGGAAATCAAATAGCAGTGCTGCTACTTTTTGTAGCAACGCTTTTGCCGCATAATTGTTCGACATATTCCCGCTTGAAGCCAAACCACCGCCAGACGATGGACCCTGTGCTGTTTTTCTTGGGAATTAATTATTCCTTCATTTGTTACCAGATTCGCACCTTCTCTTTCTCGTATTACCACTCGCAACGCACCGTTAGCATCACAGCTAATGTTACCCATGTAGCTACCTCTCTGCTCGGGGAGGGCGTTTGACGTTGCACGCGTGACGTATGTAAGAAGGTGCACTTGTTTTTTATGTCTCTGTGAGAAAGAGAGACAAGAAAGAGTGGGAAACGCCTGTAGTGTAATGCCCGCAACTCAAAGCAACTGTGCGAGAACATATACTCGAATAGCACAATATAGTAATTTTTTATATCGCACAGAGACAAACCCGCGGTATATCGAGTATATCGATATATCGCCCAGCCCTGCTTTGTCAATCTATTCAATGTCAGCAAGCACAGACACAAAATGAAGGCATGAAACAGTTCTACACAGAGATGAAAGAGGCATATGTGGCGCCATCTAAAAGTTTGTAAATTGATAGTAAGCAAACAGAGGGGTCGGTAAATGCAGGTAGCACTGTATTTATTTGTGCATAGTCACATGGCTGCTTGTTTTTTGTCATTTAATCTCGTCAAAAAAGGTGTTTTACCTTCTGATTGATTGATTGATATATTTTTATTTCAAATATGCATAAAAACAAGAGCAAGCCTGATCCAATACAGTGCTATAGCCTTAACAGCCATTATAACAAAATGAAAACAATGGAGAGAAAAAAACGAAAACAAATGAGCATTGGACTTTCTTTTTTTCTTTTCTTTTTTTTTACATATTTGAAAAGGAGTGAGAAGAAGTTTACACTTATTTAATCCCACCCCTTTTCTTTAAATCATAAATTACTCTGAGCTAGAACTACCTGTTCACTCTATGTACAAACATAATGAACTTGTATATACATAAATTATAGATATATACATACATATGCACACTACACACATACATAGCCACACCATTACCACTATCCATCCATTTTCTACCGCTTACCACTAATGATCATGGAAATGGTATCATGCCACCACAGCAACACCACTGCCTCAATGGGCAGCCCCATACTCTTCTGTAACACCTTCAAGTGTGTTTGAGAGGCATTCATCTGGAAACTAAGGAATTTACCTGATTTTCTTTTTCTGTTTGGTTCTTTCCTAAAGTGGTAGCTCTGCAGGGAGAACGGCGTCAGGGGCGGCGGCTGGAGTGCGGGTCAAACAGGAGCCCGGTACGGAAGACAACTATGGCTGTCCTGGTTCGTCCATGAAGGCGGAGCTAGACGCAAACGGCGGGAGGAGCGCCTGCATGGTGAGTAGACTTTGTGGGTGTCAATGTTTGTGTAAGTTTTTTAACCTGTCCTGTCCAGCCACAAATCATCATGTTGATGTAGATGATCATATCTGCTGTACACATTTACTTTACAAAAGAGCCTTGCCTTTTTTGTATTTAAATCTATTAAATAGATTTTTTTAATGATTTGAGCAGGAGGGGATAGAAAGAAGGGGAAAAAAAGAAGACGAGGAGGGAGACAAGACAAAAACGGCAACATCAGCAAATTGCTTGTATTCCATCACATGACTTCTTCCCGGAAGTGAAAAGTGGTGGTGGTCAACCAAATCAAGATGGCTGTTGTGCAGCAAGCAGCGCGTGAGCTATCTGAGTACAAAATAGGCTTAAATATTCCTGCAGAAAATGCAACTATGCAATGGAAAAATTCCTATACTTAATTAAGATTTGTGTAATGATATCAAGGATTATACGTCGATGGCGTTCCCAGACATGTGGAACTATTGTGCTCCAAATGTCATTTTACATGATAAAACAGATGAAACTTGTAAAAGCATGGAGGTCTACCACTTCTTTGTGTGTGTCTGGGTCAAGGACATTGGTAGCAAGACTCTGCATCTTTTTTGCTCGGGTAAGGTTGCATTTCAGGATTTAACTTTGCGTCTACCGCCATGTTTGTTGTTGTTGTTGCACGCGCCTTTTACGAGTAGTGTTTTTCCTCTTTATCAAAAAAATAAATAAATACAATAAAAAAAAAAAATATATATATATATATATATATATATATATATATATATATATATATATATATATATATATATATATATATATATATATATATATATATATATATATATATATAGTATATATATATATATAGTATATATATATACTCAAGCGTTTTTAAAGCCAAAATGGGCTCGGTCAAGGCGCACCGTGCAGAGGAAAAGCACATGGAAGCAACTTGATGAGCTACCGTCACCTGGAAAAGATAAAGCCAGCTAAGCTAAACGTCCTTTTGTGAATTATTTACATTATTAAAAGTTCAATTGTGAGGTATATTTCCTGCTTTACTGCTTCCCAGAAAGTAAAAGTTAAAAGACAATGTGGATGTTCCCGCACAATTATTTGCACTTAAAAATATTTGTTTGTAGTAATAAATATGATTAGAACATGTTCACATTATGTTTGTGTTCTATTACAGTAAGTGTGTTTATCCTAAACATTGCTGCCACTTCATTTTACACAATATAACATTTTTAAGTCTTTTTAAATTTTTGGACATGTGCCACAATAATCTCCTACCGTGAAATGTGTTTAAAGAAAACTATTTGCTGCCAAAAATCCAAATATTATCCGCACCGTTTTAATAGCCACATGGTTCAAAGTAGACCTGGAGAATTTATCAATTTTCGATTTCAATTATAGCTTCTCAAGATTATGAACATATAATAATAAAATAAAAAAAACGATTAATGGGCCGCGCAACGTACATGCAAATTCCGGATCTTGTGACGGTGAAACAGATGAGGAGCGAATGAGTGGGGGAAAAAAGCATGTCTACCAGAAGTTTGGGATGGTTACTACTTTTTATTTGACACAACGCTTGTATGCCTAATCAATAATCACTACACTCAATAGAAAAAGTAAGACATATGATTTCTGCGTAAACACAGTCGCCGTCACATGGAAGCAGCTGATAAATGTAAAATAATATCAGGGCAATGTTTTTTTCTCCTGGTTGAGCTGTAGGATGTTTTAGAGCGACCTCCATTGACTCCATTGTAAGCTGACTTTCATGTAGGAGTTACAATGCATAAAAAAAGGAAAGACATGAGTTCTTGTCTTACATCAGTTCACTTTTTTTCACAATCCATAAGGATTGTGGAAAAAGGTTCTTAAATGTTCTACAGCTCAACCAGGACAAAACCTGTTTCGTTATAGGTCCTGAAGACCTGACGGAGAAACTTTGACCAACATTACAAGATTTTAAACCAACACAATCTATACAAAATGTTTGACTTTTATCCTAACCTAACCTATCCCATAACCCCAGAGGGTTGTTGGGGCACCACAGACAATCTGTTGACCAGATCTCTCCATCCCTCTCTGTCCTCAGCAGCTCTCATTGCCTCAGTGAGTTTCAGGTGAGTCCATTCTCTGATGTTGTCTTCCCATCTTTTCTTTTGTCTCCCTCGTCTCCTGCCACCTTGTACGGTGCCTTGCAGGATGGTTTTTACAAGGCCTGAGGATCTGGTGATGTGTCCGTACCACCTCAGTTTCCGCTTTATGACCGTGGTGAGCAGGTCATCATGTGGGCCGATGGCTTGGCTGATCTTTTGCCGGACTTCTTAGTTTGTGACATGTTGTGTGTAGGAGATACCCATGAGTCTTCTGTAGCATCTCATCTCCATGTTCTGAATTCTTTTCTGCTGCTCTGCTGTAAGGGTCCAGGCGTAGAGGAAGATCGACATTACAAGTGAGCGCTGTAATCTCACCCTGTATGCCAGACTGATGTTTGTGTCTTTCCATATGAGCTTGAGTTTTGCCAGGGCAGCAGTTGTTTGAGCACTTCTGGCAAGGACTTCCCGTTTGGATCCTTCATTGGACACGATTGCACCGAGGTACTTGAAGCTTGACACCGTGTCCAGTGCCTGTCCATTGACTTTGATGTCTGAGCGGATGCCATTGTTGTTGTTGGTCGGCATCATTTTGGGTTTTTCTGCATGGATTTCCATTCCATAGGCTAGGGAGGTGGTATCAAGCCTTTCAACTAGACTGGTAAGTTCTCTTTCTTCTCCAGCTAACCCATCGATATCCTCTGCAAAACAGAGGTTGGTGATTGGTCTGCCTCCAATGCTGACAGTTCCTTCATGATCTGCTAGGGCATCCGTCATGATACGCTCCAGAAAGCTGTTGAAGAGAATGGGAGAGAGAAGGCATCCTTGGCGCACTCAATTGTTGTCCTGAACAAGTCTCTGATAGCGCCGTTGTAGAGAGCTGCGCTGGTAGCTTTATTGTACAGATGTTGAATGACTGACAAGGTTAGGACTGATGTTGTATTTCCTCATGGTGACCCACAGTGCAGCATGCCATACCCGGTCAAAGGCTTTCTTAAAGTCTACAAACACATGGTCAATCAATCAATCAATTATATTTTATATAGCGCATTTCTCTAGTGACTCAAAGCGCTTTACATAGTGAAACCCAATATCTAAGTTACATTTAAACCAGTGTGGGTGGCACTGAGAGCAGGTGGGTAAAGTGTCTTGCCCAAGGACACAACGGCAGTGACTAGGATGGCGGAAGCGGGGATCGAACCTGCAACTCTCAAGTTGCTGGCATGGCCGCTCTACCAACCGAGCTATACCGCCCCGGTAAAGGTGTTGTTGATGCTGCAGGTGTCTCTCACAAATGATTCTCAAGTTGAAAATCTGTTCTGTGGTGCTCCCCCCTGCTCTAAATCCAGCCTGTTCTTCAGCTATGATCAGTTCAGCTTGGGGTTTTAACCTATTTAGTATTATTTTCAGTAGGACTTTGCTGGAATGGCTAATAAGACTGATGGTGCGGTAGTTTTGGCACAGTTGGAGATTGCCTTTTTTCGGAAGTGTGATGATAAGTGACTGGGTCCATGATGTAGGCCACTCACCACTCTGCCAGATTTTGTTGCACAGGATGGTGAGGGTGTCGATCATGGCTTCTCCCCCTGCTTCTACGAGCTCAGCTGGGATGTTGTCCACTCCGGCTGCTTTTCCTTTTTTCAGTGCTCGGATTGCTGCCTCAACTTCTTCACGGAGGATGGGGAGTGTATCTTCATCCTCTGTGGATTGAGGACATGTCAGGATTGTTGGATCTCAGCTTGCCATGTGGTTGTAGAGCTCATAGCAGTATTCTGTCCACCTGTCTAGGATCTTCTGTTCTTCCGCTAGGCTTTCACCGGTCTTGCTCTGGATTGCAGAGACTCTGGTTTGTTTTGCTCTTGTTAGCTCCTTAACAGTTTGACTGTTAAGGAGACTTTTATCCCACATATTAAAAATGTTACAAAAAGAGGTTTCTATCATCTTAAGAACATAGCTAATGTACGCTTGTATTTACTGTCCTTTAGACTACTGTAACGCTCTCTGGCCTTCCCAAAAAGAATATCAGAAGTCTACAATTATTACAAAACTCAGCTGCACGCGTGCTGACGAGGACCAGAGGGCGGGAGCATATTACACCAGTTTTAAAGTTGCTGCATTGGCCTGTCCGCTTCACGGTGGATTTTAAAGTCCTATCATTAGTTTTTAAAAGTCTGCCCTGTTATCTATCTGGCTTGCTTTTACCGTATCAACTCTTGCAGATGCTTAGGTCTTTTATCTTTACCAAGTAGCAAAACAAAGACGAAGCAGCACTTAGTAAAAAAGTTCAGTTCCCCCTAAAACACGCAACATACAGTAATGGTCAAAAGTTGACATACACTTGTAAAGAACATAATGTCATGGCTGTCTTGAGTTTCCAATAATTTCAACAACTTTTATTTTTTTGTGATAGAGTGATTGGAGCACAGACTTGTTGGTCACAAAAAACATTCATGAAATTTGGTTCTTTTATGAATTTATTATGGGTCTACTTAAAATGTGAGCTAATCTGCTGGGTCAAAAGTATACATACAGCAATTTTAATATTTGCTTACATGTCCCTTGGCAAGTTTCACTGCAATAAGGCGCTTTTGGTAGCCATCCACAAGCTTCTGGTAGTATTTTTGACCACTCTTGACAAAATTAGTGCAGTTCAGCTAAATGTATTGGTTTTCTGACATGGACTTGTTTCTTCATTATTGTCCACACATTTAAGTCAGGACTTTGGGAAGGCCATTCTAAAACCTTCATTCTAGTCTGATTTAGCCATTTCTTTACCACTTCTGACGTATGTTTGGGGTCATTGTCCTGTTGGAACACCCAACTGCGCCCAAGACCCAACCTCTGGGCTGATGATTTTAGGTCGTCCTGAAGAATTTGGAGGTTATCCTCCTTTTTCATTGTCCCATTTACTCTGTAAAGCACCAGTTCCATTGGCAGCAAAACAGGCCCAGAGCAAAATACTACCACCACCATGCTTGATGGTAGACATGGTGTTTCTGGGATTAAATACCTCACATTTTCTCCTCCAAACATATTGCTGGGTATTGTGGCCAAACAGCTCAATTTTTGTTTCATCTGACATCACATGGACAAAGACAAGACCTTCTGGAGGAAAGTTCTGTGGTCAACTTTTGACCACGACTGTATCTGACCTGCTTTTACCATATCAACCCTCGCAGATCCTGAGGTATTTTACCTTTACCAAGTAGCAAAACAAAGACTAAGCAGCACTTAGTAAAAAAAGTTCAGTTCCCCTTAAAACACACAACGTAGATAATGGTTTGTGGAACATGATTGGCAGGATGTCAGCACCTAAACCACCAGGAAAGTTGATTGCTACCTTCCTGTATGGTCACATCTGAAAAGGTGTGACAAAGTCAGTTGTAATAATTAGTTTAATTGTGTATAACATGCTGTAATTGTCCCCACAGATAAGCGGTGCTGAGAACACAGCCAAAGGGGGTGGCATCAAAGCAGAGCCTCTGTCTGAGAACTCTTGTCCTGGGCTTAACCGCTGCGGTGCTGCCCCCTCATCCTCCTCCGCTTTGTGCACACAGCTCACCAACGGCAACGCGGCCAAAAGCAAAGAGGACGACCCCAACGAGGACTGGTGCGCCGTTTGCATCAACGGCGGCGACCTGCTGTGTTGCGACCGCTGTCCCAAAGTGTTCCACATGAAATGTCACGTGCCCACCATCAAGATCTTCCCCAAGTGCGTGCTCCCCCTCACAGGACTCTGTGTGGTCTTCCTGTCTTGACTTTGTTTTTTCTCCCAGGGGGGATTTTCTCTGCACATTCTGCCGGAGCATATCGAGTCCGGAGATAGAGTACTGTGACGACAGCAAGAGAGTCAAAAGTGATAAAGTCCTCAATCTCGAGGACCAGAGGGTGAGTAGCACACACTTCCTCTTTGGGAAAAGTCACATGATACGCACACAAACTGTATGCACAGTTCATGTACAGTGGTACAAAATTGGTCAATCCAATAAATCCCAAACACATTTTATAGAGAATACATAGTTTCAACAGGTCCTTAAAAAGCATTAAAAGTCATTGAGAGACTTGGACTTCCTTTTATTGTCATTCAAATTTGAATGACAGATGAGAACGAAATTTTGTTGCATTAGCTGGTTGTAGTGCAGGTTAAAAGACCAATAAGGTGCAGATATAAATAAATAGATTACTGTACAGATAAATATATTGCACTTTTGCATATGCATCCACATTTATGGATGTATGTTATATTGTCTTTATATTCCAGCCAGTTAATCCGTTTTTGGGGGGAATTGAGGGGATTATTATGATGCGTTGAAGAGTCTTATGGTCTGAGGGAAGAAGCTGTTACAGAACCTGGAGGTTCTGCTACGCAGGCTGCAGAACCTCTTTACAGAGTCCAGCAGTGAAAACAGTCCTTGGTGGGGGTGGGAGGAGTCTCTACAGATTTTTTGAGCCCTGGTCAGGCAGCGGCTGACCAGGGCATTAATTAAATGGATTTTGCAATAATTAATGGAATTAAAATGCATTAAATATGGGCCTCAAAGTAGCAGTGTAATGAAAAAACAAGTAGACTTTATATGCTTAATTGTGTTTGATTGTATCCATTAAACCAGGGGTTCTTAAGCTTTTGGACCCTGTGGCCCGACTTTTCCCACTCAAATATTAACACTGAATTAGTCATCTTACTCTTGATTTTCATCCTATTCAATAAATATATCTAACTTACTCACATTTTGACAGGATACGCCTTGTCCAGTGACATGAAACAATGTGTTCATCACAAAGATTATTATCAAGGCTTCGGTCAGGCTGTCAATAAAATTAAAGTGCAAATTGAAATACAGCTTCATCACTCTAGTCATAATTTTTGCACTTAAGAAACCTGTCAATACATGTGATTTTTTTATTATTTAATTGTGTGAATGCTAAACATTCACACTATTAGGATTCTACACCAAAAAATATTTTATTATTATTACATATGGGCAATATACAAACCTCTGCCAGCATGTTTCTTGGTTTGGAAAATGCCCTAATTACCCGGAATTACCAGGCATTTCCCCCCATTGAAAAAGAATGGGCAATATACAAACCTCTCCATTTCTCAACCGATGGAACCATTCCAACATCCACACCCTCCATTCACCTTGAACAGTCAAACTACCATTTTCCATGTTCAAAAAAATTCCAGGAATTCCCTGAACTCCCGGTTTTTCAAAGCCCTATTCTCACCTTTTCCTGGAAAGTTTTCACAGTGCACATTTTTCAACCAAATCCAACCATTCCTCCTTCAAAACATTCCTCTTAGTTGGGACAACAAAAGGTTTTTTTTTTTTCATACAAATTCCCTGTTTTCTTGAAAATTCCAGGAATTCCAAAATACCAATTCTCAACTCAAACTGTTACTACGTCAACATTTTTAAATCGGTTCGAAAACTCCCAACACCAACCCATTCATATCATCTAGGACAATTGTGCTAATATCAATTCTTTCTAAATTGTTCGCATTTTTTAAACCCGGTTCTGACCTTTAAAGGCCTACTGAAACCCACTACTACCGACCACGCAGTCTGATAGTTTATATATCAATGATGAAATCTTAACATTGCAACACATGCCAATACGGCCGGGTTAACTTATAAAGTGCAATTTTAAATTTCCCGCTAAACTTCCGGTTGAAAACGTCTTTGTATGATGACGTATGCGAGTGACGTCACTAGTTAAACGGAAGTATTGGTACACCTTTGAATCCAATACAAAAAAGCTCTGTTTTCATCTCAAAATTCCACAGTATTCTGGACATCTGTGTTGGTGAATCTTTTGCAATTTGTTTAATGAACAATGAAGACTGCAAAGAAGAAAGTTGTAGGTGGGATCGGTGTATTAGCGGCTGGCTGTAGCAACACAACCAGGAGGACTTTGACTTGGATAGCAGACGCGCTAGCCGACGCTAGCCGCACGGATGATCGGGTGAAGTCCTTCGTCCTTCCGTCAATCGCTGGAACGCAGGTGAGCACGGGTGTTGATGAGCAGATGAGGGCTGGCTGGCGTAGGTGGAGCGCTAATGTTTTTATCATAGCTCTGTGAGGTCCGGTTGCTAAGTTAGCTTCAATGGCGGCGTTAGCAACAGCATTGTTAATCTTCGCCAAGCTGGAAAGCATTAACCGTGTATTTACATGTCCAGGGTTTAATAGTATTGTTGATTTTTTGTCATTTTTCCAGTCAGGGGTTTATTTCGTCTTGTTTATATCTGCATTTGAGCCCGATGCTATCACGTTAGCTCCGTAGCTAAAGTGTTTCACCGATGTTTTGTCGTGGAGATAAAAGTCACTGTGAATGTTCATTTCCTGTTCTCGACTCTCATTTTCAAGAGGATATAGTATCCGAGGTGGTTTAAAATACAAATCCGTGATCCACAATAGAAAAAGAAAAAAGTGTGGAATCCAATGAACCCTTGTACCTAAGTTACGGTCAGAGCGAAAAAAGATACGTCCTGCACTGGACTATACGTCCTGCACTGCACTATAGTCCTTCACTCTCACTTTCCTCATCCACAAATTGTTCATCCTCGCTCAAATTAATGGGGTAATCGTCGATTTCTCGGTCCGAATCTCTCTCGCTGCTGGTGTAAACAAAAGGGAAATGTGAGCAGCACTCCAGCTTGTGATGTCACGCTACTTCCGGTAGGGGCAAGGCTTTTTTTTATCAGCGACCAAAAGTTGCGAACTTTATCGTCGTTCTCTACTAAATCCTTTCAGCAAAAATATGGCAATATCGCGAAATGATCAAGTATGACTGCTATCCCCGTTTAAATAAAAAAAATTCATTTCAGTAGGCCTTTAAACCATCCACACACTACTTTTTTGAGATATCAAACGCAAAACATGATTTCCCTTTCCCCAAATTCCCGGTTTTCCCAGAATTTCCCCCCATTGACAATGAATGGGCAATATACAAACTTCTGCCAGCATGTTTCCAGGTTCGGAAAATTCCCTGATTACCCTGAATTCCCAGGAATTTCCCCCCATTGAAAATTAATGGCCAATATACAAACTTCCACATTTCTCAACCGATTCGAACCGTTCCAACATCCACACACTCCACTCACCTTCGACAGTCAAACTACTATTTAACATGTTACAAAAAATTCCAGGAATTCCCAGAACTCCTGGTTTTCCAAAGCCCTGTTTTCACCTTTTCCTGAAAAGTTTTCACAGTGCACATTTTTCAACCAAATCCAACAATTCCGCCATCAAAACATTCCTCTTAGTTGGGATAACAAAAGTATTTTTTTTTTTTCATACAAATTCCGTGTTTTGTCAAATTCTGGGAATTCCAAAATACCAATTCTCAACTCAAACTGTTACTATGTCAACATTTTTAAACCGATTCGAAAACTTCCAACACCAACCCATTCATATCATCTAGGACAATTGTGCTAATATCAATACTTTTATAAATTCCCGGTTTTCCCGAAATTCCCAAATTTCCAGGAAATTGCCATTCAAATGAATGGACACATTCATAGTTCTACAATGCCCTAAATTCTCAAAATGTTTCGCATTTTTTAAACCTGGTCCTGACCATTTAACCACTCACACACTATACTTTTCCGAGATATCAAACGCAAAACATGATTTCCCTTTCCCCAAATTCCCGGTTTTCCCGGTATTTCTCCAGATTGACAATGAATGAGCAATATACAAACTTCTCCATATCCCACATTTCTCAACCAATTGGAACCGTTCCAACATCCACTCACTCCATTCACCTTAGACAGTCAAACTGCCTTTTCCATGTTCAAAAAAATTCCAGTAATTCCCAGAACACCCGGTTTTCCAAAGCCCTATGTTCACCTTTTCCTGGAAATTTTCCCAGTCAACATTTTTCAACCAATTCCAACCATTCTGCCTTCAAAACATTCCTCTTAGTTGGGACAACAAAAGTAGTTTTTTTTTCATATAAATTCCCTGTTTTCTTGAAAATTCCAGGAATTCTAAAATACTCAAACTGTTACTACGTCAACATTTTTAAACCGGTTGGAAAACTTCCAACACTAACCCATTAATATCATCTAGGACAATTGTGCTAATATCAATACTTTCATTAATTCCCGGTTTTCAAATTCCCAGGAAATTCCTATTCGAATAAATAAACACATTCATAGTTTTGCAATGTCCTAAATGCTCTACATTTTTCACATTTTATAAACTCTGTTCCTACCTTTAAACCATGCACACGCTCTACTTTTCTGAGATATCGAACGCAAAACATGTTTACCCTTTCCCAAAAGTCCCGGTTTTCCCAGAATTTCTACCCATTAACAATGAATGGGCAATATACAAACTTCTGCCAGCATGCTTCCCGGTTAAAAAAATTCCCTGATTACCTGGAATTACTAGGAATTTCCCCCCCTTGGAAAATGGATGGGCAATATATACAAACCTACATAGCACACATTTCTCAACCGATTGGAACCGTTCCAACATCCACACACTCCACTCACCCTGGACATTCAAGCATTTCAGTTCTGCTCACGCGTATCGACGGTGTGGCTACTGGAATTGCAAATTGTCATTGCTCATGACCTTCTTACATCTGCAGCGGTGTGAGCGCCTCCTGCTGTACATCTTCTGTCACGAGCTCAGCGTGGGCTTCAGAGAGCCCGTCCCCAGCTCTGTGAGTAACACAAACACACAGTTTACTCTGTTCACGTACATACTGAAGGTGTTTTCTCATCCGCTGATTCAGGTGCCAAACTACTACCGAATCATCAAGAACCCCATGGACCTGACTAAGGTGAAGAGAAAGCTGCAGCTGCGCAGCTCCCAGGACTACAGCACCATCCAGGATTTTGTGTCTGACATGCGCTTGGTCTTCAAAAACTGTGCAAAGTACAACGAGGTGAGCGGCATGACTTTCTTTGGCCTGCTCGGGGAATGACGTCGTGTGTGTGTGTGTGTGTGTGTGTGTGTGTGTGTGTGTGTGTGTGTGTGTGTGTGTGTGTGTGTGTGTGTGTGTGTGTGTGTGTGTGTGTGTGTGTGTGTGTGTGTGTGTGTGTGTGTGTGTGTGTGTGTGTGTGTGTGTGTGTGTGTGTGTGTGTGTGTGTGTGTGTGTGTGTGTGTGTGTGTGTGTGTGCGTGCGTGTGTGAGCGTGTGTGAGCGTGTGCATGACACGCATGACGCAGTGATCAGTAGGAGTGTAACGGGACCCTATGGCGGGTTGATAGGTACCTTGGTTTTAGGGTGGTAGTAAGGAAAACAAACCTAACACATACAACTGCTAAACATTTATGTCAAAAACAACTTCAAAACTCATGTAAACTTACCGTATTTTCCGCACTATAAGGCGCACCTAAAAACCTCCAATTTTGTCAAAAGCTGACAGTGCGCCTTATAATCCGGTGCGCCTTATATATGGACCAATATTGAGCCTCCAACAGGTAAAAGTGTCAATCAATCAATCAATCGCAACTACGGTAAGCAGCCGCCGACTTCATTTTCCCCCGTAGAAGAAGAAGAAGCGCGCGGTGCATGCTGGGATATATGACTGCGCGAAGCGTGCCGTTTCATTTCCATTCGTTTGTTTATGTAAAGACCCCAAAATGGCTCCTATTAAGAGACACTCTTACGACGCAGAGTTTAAACTTAAGACGTCAGAATGCTGGTTTGTAATCTATTAATAAAGTTTGACTGACCTATCTGACTGTTTTGTTGACATTCCCTTTAGCGCAGCTTCATCTAATGGATGCATAACGTAACCCCAGCCTCTACTGTAGCGTCAATTCTACGCGCCTTATAGTGCAGTGCGCCTTATAATGCGGTGCGCCTTATATATGAACAAAGTTTTAAAATATGCCATTCATTAAAGGTGCGCTTTATAATCCGGTGCGCCTTGTAGTGCGGAAAATACGGTATATAAAACTAGCTAAGCACTTTGAGAGCGCATACCACCTCCAGACCTTATCACCCAATAGTTAAAAATCCTGAATCCACACCAAAGTCAGGATCAACCCCCAAAATGTAATCGCTTGTTTCTGACATTTCCTAAAAATTTCAGCAAAATCTTCCCAAAAGTGTTTGAGCTAAGTCGCTAACCAGCACAGACAAATGCAAGTAAATGCCCCTGCCGGAGGTAATTGACAGGAAATGTCACTTCCAAACATAACACAAGAGGGTTCACTCTGGAGATATAACAATAAACTGTATAATGATAAACCGCATACAACTTCCCATGGTTAGTATTGCCATTTTAAATTAATATTAAATTTGATAAACTTTTTAATGAAATGTAAAAAAAAAAAGGATCCTACTCAGTGGCCTAGTGGTTAAAGTGTCCGCCCTGAGATCGGTAGGTTGTGAGTTTGGCCAAGTCATACCAAAGACTATAAAAATGGGACCCATTACCTCCGTGCTTGGCACTCAGCATCAAGAGTTGGAAGTCACCGCTGCTGCCCACTGCTCCCCTCACCTCCCAGGGGGTGAACAAGGGGATGGGTCAAATGCAGAGGACAAATTTCACCACACCTAGTGTGTGTATGACAATCATTGGTACTTTAACTTTAACTTTAATGCGCACAAAATTTGTTCAACCCTCGCCTCAGCCGCAGGTACTCGCTGTTCCTCTTGCCTGAACTGTGCACTGAGTTGCAAGACAGGGAGACGATCAGGAGCACGGAAACAAGCTCACTAGTTAGCATAGTTAGCATCATCTAGCTAACTTACTTGTTTTCGCCCGCGTTCGATCTCTTAACCATAAAGTTGACGGCTTTCTACTTTGCTGCGAATCATATTTGGATGATTACAATCCCAACCAGTTGTAGTTGTAGAGTATTTATTAGTAGCTAGCGAGAATATGTATTTTTGACGTGACAAATGTAAACAGAGGTCACAGCACAGGAAGTATATTACCTGAGGGGGCGTGGCTACAGGATAGAGTTGCCAACAATTTCTGACTTCTTTGCATGCGTATGATATAATTTGACATTTTTAATGATAATAATGTTAGTAATTTTTCGGTGGCAGATGACATGGGACATATAAGTGTCAAAATGACAGCCAAAAGAGGTTGGTAGTTGAGAATAAATCTAAAGGTAAAATATTGTGTAGAAATGCACCCAATTGCAGGACATGTAGTCTTGATTTTCTATGTTTTCTTTCTTCAGGGCTTGCATGGCAGCACTTTGTACCGATAGACCTTTTCCACTTTTTTTGGTCAATTTTCCTCTTTTTTTTGTAGATTTTCCTCTTTTTTGTCTCAAAGGGTGCTCCATGTCTGTACTGGAGAAGCAAATAGCACTAGCTAGCTTATATGCTAACCTGAATACAAGAGACATTAAAGGGGAACTGCACTTTTTGTGGAACGATTTGTTGGAATCGTTCACAATCCTTATGAAAGACATGACAATTTTTTTTTTTAATCCTGAATACTAATTAATGCGATCAAAAGCCCACTTACAATGGAGCCTATCGGAGCCGTTCAGTTCTGCCTATAAAGCCCTTAAAAAACATCCAAACACCTCCATTAGGGTTTTGTATACATGTCAGTATATATGTAATGTAGTAACATTTGATATTTACGTATATTTATAATTTCAAAAACGCATCACAAAGTTTGCTCTTTTTTTTGTTCTTCATCACTGATTATTACTCACTGCAGACTTTGAGATCCAACAAACATAATACAACTTCACTTACTGTACAATGTCTGCTGTCATTAGGATGCCGACTGCTAGGATTTTCATATAATCCCGTTTAGATGAAGAATGTCTCATAATCCTCGTGAAGAAACGGGGGGCACAACCAGGCATCTTTTCGTGTCGTTCTGGCCATTTTCGGGTCCTAAGTGGCTGTCAAAGTGTGCCAACTTGTCGGAATAACTACTCAGACTTCTTCTGTCCAGGTGAGAGGCATGATTTATGATCTAGAATAAACTTACAGGGAGCGAGGAAGCAGCAGACACTCGATGATGTAAACATAGGCACACCCGGAAGTGATAATGGCGCCGCTATAAAAAGTTAATCTGCCCTAGCGCTTATAATAACAAAATCACTAATACTTGTTAATATTCAAGTCACCAAATGTAAAAATGGAGTATTGTTGGCGCATTTTAAATGGTTATTTTTATTGGATTTTATGGGCGGAATAGTGGAGCCCCCATTGGCTCAGCTGTAAGCAAACTTCTATTTATGTTTATTTAATATTCAAAATGCATTTTAGAAAATCCATCTGTCGCCATGTCGCTCATAATGATTGTGAAAGATAGGCAAAATTTCACAAAAAAGTGCAGTTCCCCTTTAACCTCTTTCCCCATTAAATAAACATACACCAATATAAACTTCTATAAACACTTACTGTCTGAGCAACTAAGATGTTAGAAAAGAGTGTCGTTCTATACTGCAAGCATTACGACAACAGGAAGTGAAATTGCGTGACGTCACATAAACCGTTTTTTTCTCTTCATTATTTGAAAAACAAGCTTTTATAAATTCAAACGGAATACGATAAACATATTCAAAAACTCAAAAAGAAAAATAATAAGGCTCTTAAGACTCCCAAACAATATTATTATATGACATATTACTAAGTGTATTGCGCAACTATTTATTTATTGTATTACATTTTTTTAAATAAAACCTGGTTATAAGTGTATAAGTACTTTTTGAGCACATTCTGCATTTCTGTGACAACAATGTGTTTAAGTACCTATTGAGCACATTCTACAGTACTGCGATGATAATGTTAAAATACTTATTGAGCTCATTCTACAGTACTGTGACGATAATGTGTTTAAGTAATTTTGAGGACATTCTAAAATACTGTGATGATAATGTGTTAAAGTACTTTTTGAGCATGTTCTACAATACTGTAATGATGTGTACACATACTTTTTGAGCACATTCTACAGAACTGTGACGATAATGTAAAGTACTTTTTGAGCATGTACTACAGTACTGTGACAATAACGCTAATTCTGGTCACTTTAGTGACAATAACGTGATGTCGTTACATCCCTAGTTCACTCTATGCGTAGGTCTCAGCAGCTGACTTCTTTTGTTCTTCACTGAAATTAAATCAAAGGACTCTTGTCAGTCGTTCACTCTCTTTGTCTCTGTGGGTGGAGGCGGGGCTGGTGCATTACCATACACACACACACACACACACAAATAAGAAGAATCTAATCACTTGTTCCTTATCCTGCTTCTGACATTTCCTGAAGGTGTCGAGAGAATCTGACCATAGCTTTTTGACTTGTGTTGCTAACTAACTAAGGGTCCTATTAATGCGCTGAAGTGGGAAAAATAGTGCGCAATTGCGCCCTTGAATGCAATGAACGCCACACTTAATTTAAAAGAGACTCTCAGGCCCCGTTTACACTAAGCCGGATAAGGTTATCCAGGGTAAATCACACCTAACCTTATCCGTGTCCACACGCAACAATGCCACCGCTTAAGACCCCCGACCCCCTCCGTCCGCCGGCGCAACGTGACCTAGTACGCATGCGCGGAAAATGCGCGCGTCATAGTCATCTCCAGTGTTGCTTTGTGTGCAAGTTCTTAAATTTAACTTATCTGAACAATATCCAGTGTTGTGGTATTTCAATTAACTGGAATCCAGTGTGCTGTGGGGCCCTATTGTAGTGAATCACACCTGAGACATCATAAATTAATCAAATCTTTAGTAGACATGTAAACAATGTGATAAAGAACATTTAACATTAATCAAACTAGGGATGTAGATATCTGGTCAGGACACTCCTCACTCTTTTTCCTTCACCTTCATTGTCCATTCCTTTTTGGTGACTTTATATACTCTGGACCTAGACGTTGAGTCTGCGACATACATGGCGGACAATAACTGATACAGTCTGCTTTGCCAGTCCAAAAGCGTTCACTGTTGCCACTCTGATCACAAAGCAAAAATTGTTACGCAACCACAGAGGAAGGGGACATCCTGGGACTAACCGATGCTGGATACAACGATTTCATCCGTGATCAGTGAACTTGGACTATTTATTGGAAATTAATATTTAACGTAGCGTATATCAACTGTCACTAGACCTGGACCGATATTCCATAAGTCAATTCATCGAACGATATGTGAAAATTAACTGTGTACCTTTGCCAGCCAGAGCATCTATTTTTGTTAGGGGCTGTAATAAAAAAATAAAAATTATTAAAAAAACCTGATTTGTAACCACACGTTGATAAAACTGTGGACCGACTGGCTAGCTAGCTCGCTTAAATGTTAACATAAAAGCAAGGGACACAAACATCCTTTCTTTTGACTTGTGTTGCTAACTAACTACGTTGTCGTTTCCCCAGTAAAGAAACGTCATAACCCAATTTAAACTTGTGTAAACACATAACTTTGTAAACAACTAAGATACAGTATAACATTAAACATGCTGTTTAGAAGAAGGACTCGATTTGACCTTTACCGCAGCAGTTCAGCGTCTCGTGGAAGACATTATAACATTAAACATGCTGTTTAATGTTATACAATGCCCTAAATTCTCAAAAGTGTTTGCATTTTTTAAACCCGATTCCGACCTTTAAACCATCCACACACTATACTCTTCTGAGATATCAAAACAAAACATGATTTCCCTTTCCCCAAATTCCCGGTTTTCCCAGAATTTCTCCCCATTGACAATGAATGGGCAATATACAAACTTCTGCCAGCATGTTTTCCGGTTTGGAAAATTCTCTGATTACCCGGAATTACCAGGACTTTTCCCCCATTGAAAATGAATGGGCAATATACAAACCTCTCCATATCCAACATTTCTCAACCGATTCGAACCGTTCCAACATCCACACACTCCACTCACCTTGGACAGTCAAACTACCATTTTCCATGTTCAAGAAAATTCCAGGAATTCCCTGAACCCCCGGTTTTCCAAAGCTCTATTTTTACCTTTTCCTGGAAAGTTTTCACAGTGCACATTTTTCAACCAAATCCAACCATTACACCTTGAAAACATTCCTCTTAGTTGGGAGAACAAAAGTTAGGTTTTTTTTCATACAAATTCCCCGTTTTCTCAAATTCCAGGAATTCCGAAATAACAATTCTCAACTCAAACTGTTACTATGTCAACATTTCTAAACCGATTCGAAAACTTCCAACACCAACCCATTCATATCATCTAGAACAATAGTGCTAATATCAATACTTTCATTAATTCCCGGTTTCCCCAAAATTCCAGGAAATTCCCATTCAAATTAATTGACACAGTCATAGTTCTACAATGCCCTATATCCTCAAAATTGTTCGCATTTTTTAAACCCGTCACTAGACCAGTTCCAATATTTCATAAGTCAATTCATCGAACGATATGTGAAAATGAACAGTGTACCTTTGCCAGCCTGTGCATCTATTCTTGTTAGGGGCTGCAAGAAGAGCACTTGCGAGTATTCAAATAAAATGATTTTAAAAAAACGTGATTTGTAACCACACGTTGATAAAACTTTGGACCGACTGGCTTTAGCTTGCTAGCTAGCTTAAATGTTAACATGAAAACAAGGGACATTAGTGTCTTTTCCCAGTAAAGAAACATTGATTGATTGATTGAAACTTTTATTAGTAGATTGCACAGTGCAGTACATATTCCGTACAATTGACCACTAAATGGTAACACCCGAATAAGTTGCCTGGAGGTGTTCTTTTAGTGCGGTTTTGAAGGAGGATAGAGATGCCCTTTCTTTTACACCTGTTGGGAGTGCATTCCATATTGATGTGGCATAGAAAGAGAATGAGTTAAGACCTCTGTTAGATCGGAATCTGGGTTTAACGTGGTTAGTGGAGCGCCCCCTGGTGTTGTGGTTCTGGCGGTCATTTACGTTAAGGAAGTAGTTTGACATGTACTTCGTCACTGACTTTCTTAAGGTTGATGTGGGACCCAAATAGGATGGATTCCGTTTTACTCAAGTGTATGGATAGCTTGTTGTCAGCGAGCCAGGTGCAAATTCTACAGAGTTCAGCACTGAGGATTTTCTCCACCTGTGACTTGTATTTGTCGGATACCAGCAGGGCCGAGTCATCAGCAAACAAGAACAATTCACAGTCGCATGCTGATGACATGTAGTTTATGTATATTAGGAACAGTAAAGGCCCTAATATACTGCCTTGGGGCACTCCACAGCTTACTGAGAGGGGGGACACGGTGCCGTTCACCTCTACCACCTGTTTCCTCCCCTCCAAGTAAGATTGCATCCAGCTCCATGAGGTTTTATCAAATCCGATTGCTCTGATCTTATCCAACAGTATAGCATCATAACCCAATTTACACTTGTGTAAACACATTACTTTCTAAACAACTAAGATACAGTATTACATTATAAACATGCTGTTTTGACACAAAGTGATCGATATAAACTCCCCAGTGTCAAGTTGAAACAGACTATATAGACAGACAGGATATATTTTATGTTCAGCAGGAAGTGACGCAAAAACCAGAAGTTTAAAAAAAAATTAACAAATTAAAATGGAAGAAGATAAACATAATTGAACACACACATACAAATAATATGGCTCTTATAAAGCCAGAACAATATTTCATGTTTACTCTGCCAAGAAAGTACTTTGTGTGTCTATTGACTTAGTTAATTATTTTTTTTAAATACAACTTGGTTAAAGTATTTGATTGTGTGCATAATTTTGGTCACAATAACTTTATTTAGCCATTTTATTTGTTTTGGTTGTGTATATTTGAGCTCTGTAGTCTCGGTAGAGTCCTTGAGGGTTCATAGGAGTTTGCCCAACCAGTCTACATGTGCTTTGTGGACTTGGAGAAGGCATTTGACCGAGGGAAGTCCTGTGGGAAGTGCTCAAGAGAGTACGGGGTATGGGACTCTCCGATTGTGGCGGTCCGCTCCCTGTATGATCGTGTCAGAGCTTGGTCCGCATTGCCGGCCGGCAGTAAGTCGGACCCGTTTTCAGTGAGGGTTGGACTCCGCCAAGGCTGCCCTTTGTCACCAATTCTGTTCATAACTTTTATGGACAGAACTTCTAAGTGCAGTCAGGATGTTGAGGGGATCCGGCTTGGTGGCTGCAGTATTAGGTCTCTGCTTTTTGCAGATTATGTGGTCCTAATGGCTTCAACTGACCAGGATCTTCAGCTCTCACTGGATCGGTTCGCAGCCGAGTGTGAAGCGACTCGGATGAGAATCAGCACCTGCAAGTCCGAGTTCATGGTTCTCGCCCGGAAAAGGGTGGAGTGCCATCTGCGGGTTGGGGAAGAGATCTTGACCCAAATGGAGGAGTTCAAGTACCTCGGGGTCTTGTTCACGAGTGAGGGAAGAATGGATCGTGAGATCGACAGGCGGATCGGTGCGGCGTCTTCAGTAATGCGGACCCTGTATCGATCCGTTGTGGTAAAGAAGGAGCTGAGCCGGAAGGCAAAGCTCTCGATTTACCGGTCGATCTACGTTCCCATCCTCACCTATGGTCATGATATTTGGGTTATGACCGAAAGGACAAGATCACGGGTACAAGCGACTGGAATGAGTTTCCTCCATCTGGTGGCGGGGCTTTTCCTTAGGGTGAGAAGCTCTGTTATTCGGGAGGAGTCGAGAGGAGTCAGATGAGGTGGTTCGGGCATCTAGTCAGGACACCTCCCTGGGGGAGGTACCTATCACATTCCTGACATAATAACGAGATTGGGTCAGGTTATGCTTATTCTCTTTTCCCCACACAAGTTTCTCATTAGCGAGTGGCTTCCAGCAGTAGCGTTCCACAGACCAGGGACACCAAATGAGATGTTTTAATTCCCCAGCCTTCCTATAAATGAACTTTAAGGAATCAATTATTCACACCAGTGAGCTTCAAAGAGTGTAAAGTTTGGCATACTTTTGCAAAGCTCATCTTCCTTTTCACACTGAAGGCAATGACCGCCAAGCATCGCTTAATTTAGAAACTTTTTTTTTTAAATGAAAGCTCCCCCCCCCCCCCCCAAGGCACAACAACCCTGCCTTTTTTTGAGAAGTCAAAATAAAGGTAATTGGACTAATGGTACCCATTTTTTAGGCCTTTATTTAACCAGGAAAAAATTCCATTGAGATTAAAAAAACAATTTTTCAAGGGAGTCCTGGCAAGAACGTAGGGAGTGAGTGAGTCTTTTGATTTATTTATTTAAATTATTCCACACATTTTAATGTTGGTAAGTGCCGATCTGCACTTACCGAATTCTTTGGACTATCAAGCTCACCGGAATATAAATCACACCCACTACATTTTTGTGAAAAATATGTTTCCATATATTAGTCGCACTGGACTATGAGCCGCAGATATATACATTGTGGAATGAGTTATTTACACAGAAATATTTTATAAATGTTTATTTACATACCTTAATTGTATCATTTACAAAAAGGTAGGGAGCTCACACCACTTTTGTACATCTGCCCGTGTGGGAGACAGCCTTACTCTCTACAAAACTACTTCTTAAGACAGCCTCCATTGTCTTCGCTTCCTTTACTGTAGCAGTGTGGTGCGTTCACTGACACTTGGAAACACGGACTATTACTGTATGTGACCAACTTATTTGGCTGCAAAGATCGATCGAAAAAAGCTTTGATTTCTATTATGTTACCCGTATAATCATTTAAAGAGTGTAACTAATGGAAATATTACAAATAAACCCGGATGGCATGGAACTTGAAGTACACAAACAGTTTCCACAAAGCCGACGCAATAGAGCACACGTGAGAGCGGTGGCGTGTGGGTGCCGTGAGTGTTTTTATTTATTTATTTCAAAGTGACGATCTGCATTTACCGATTTTCCCAATTATCGAGCTCACAGAGACATAAACCACACTCAGGCTCCAGCAAGGGGGACAAGCGGTAGAAAATGGATGAATATGTTTCCATATATTAGCCGCACTGGACTATAAGCCGCAGATACACTATATTGCCAAAAGTATTTGGCCACCCATTTAAATGATCAGAATCAGGTGTCCTAATCACTTGGCCCGGCCACAGGTGTATGAAATCAAGCACTTAGGCATGGAGACTGTTCCTACAAACATTTGTGATAGAATGAGCCGCTCTCAGGAGCTCAGTGATTTCCAGCGTTGAACTGTCATAGGATGCCACCTGTGCAACAAATCCAGTCATGAAATTTCCTCGGTCCTAAATATTCCAAAGTCAACTTTCGGCTTTATTATAAGAAAATGGAAGAGTTTGGGAACAACAGCAACTCAGCTACGAAGTGGTAGGCCACGTAAACTGACAGAGGGGGGTCAGCGGATGCTGAAGCGCATAGTGCAAAGACTTTCTGCCACAGCGCTCCAAACTTCATGTGACCTTCCAATTAGCCCACGTACGATACGCAGAGAACTTCATGTAATGGGTTTCCATAGCCAAGCAGCTGCATCTAAGCCATAAATCACCAAAAGCATTGGATGCAGTGGTGTAAAGCACATCACCACTGTACTCTAGGGCAGTGGAGACATGTTCTCTGGAGTGATGAATCACGCTTTTCCATCTGGCAATCTGATGGACGAGTCTGGGTTTGGAGGTTGCCAGTAGAACGGTACATTTCGGACTGCATTGTGCTGAGTGAAATTTGGTAGAAGAGGAATTATGGTGTGGGGTTGTTTTTCAGGAGTTGGGCTTGGCCCTTTAGTTCTAGTTAAAGGAACTTTGAATGCTCCAGGATACCAAACCATTTTGGACAATTCCATGCTCCCAACCTTGTGGGAACAGTTTGGAGCGGGCCCCTTCCTCTTCCAACCTGACTGTGCACAAAACAAGGTCCATAAAGACAATGGATGACAGAGTCTGGTGTGGATGAACTTGACTGGCCTGCACAGAGTCCTGACCTGAGCCCGATAGAACATCTCTGGGATGAATTAGAACGGAGACTGAGAGCCAGGCCTTCTCGACCAACAGCAGTGTGTGACCTCACCAATGCGCTTTTGGAAGAATGGTGGAAAATTCCTATAAACACACTCCGCAACCTTGTAGACAGCCTTTCCAGAAGAGTTGAAGCTGTAATAGCTGCAAAAGGTGGACCCACATCATATTGAAGGAATGGGATGGCACTTCAAGTTCATATGTGAGTCAAGGCAGGTGGCCAAATACTTTTGTCAATATAGTGTATATATGTTGTGAAATTAGTTATTCACAGAAAAATATTTTATAAATGTTTATTTATATACCTTAATTGTATAATTTACAAAAACGTAGGAAGCTTACACCACGTTTGGTACAAGTGAGACCGCTTTACTCTCTACAAAACTACTCCAGACAGCCTCGATTGTTTTTGCTCCACTCACTGCAGCAGTGTGGTGCGTTCAGTGACACTTTGGAAACATTGACTCTGGCGTCTGGAGACTATTACTGTATGTGACACATTTATTTGGCTGCAAAGATTGATCAAAGAAAGCTTAGATTTCTATTCTGTTACCTAATTAATCATTTAAAGAGTGTAACTACCGTATTTTTCTGACTATAAGTCGCTCCGGAGTATACGTCGCACCGGCCGAAAATGCACAATAAAGGAAAAGAACATATATACGTCTCACTGGAGTATAAGTCACATTTTTGGGGGAAATATATTTGATAAAATCCAACACCAAGAATAGACATTTGAAAGGCTATTTAAAATAAAGAATAGTGAACAACAGGCTGAATAAGTGTACGTTATATGACGCATAAATAACCAACTGAGAACGTGCCTGGTATGTTAACGCAACACATCATAGCAAGAGTCATTCAAATAACTATAACATATAGAACATGCTATACGTTTACCATACAATCTGTCACTCCCGATCGCTAAACCCGATGAAATCTTCCTCCCCGGTGTCGCCTCTGGTATGTCCTTTCTTTCTGCTGCTCGATTGCCGTTCTCTGCTGCATATTTCACTACGTCCAGCTTGTAATTTGCAGTATATGATTTCCTTTTCGGTGCCATTTTTGTTCAGTCCTTCTCAGTTTTTAGAAGTTACCGCCAATGTTGATGTGATCCATTTAAATAGCTACGGCGGTAGCATATAGCAGTTAGTATCCCATGACCCACAATGCACTTCTGCCATGACCCTCCCCCGCCAAATTCTTATTGGTTGACGTGTGAGTGACGATTGCTGACGTGTGTGTGACGATTGCTGCCATTTGCTTCGTCTCTTACGCGAATGAGATAAATAATATTATTTGATATTTACAATAATGTGTTAATAATTTCACACATAAATCGCTCCGGAGTATATGTCGCACCCACGGCCAAACTATGAAACAAACTGCGATTTATAATCCGAAAAATACGGTAATGGAAATAATAAAAATAAACCCGGACAGCATGGAACTTGAAGCACACTATAGACGCTATAGAGCACACATGAGAGCGGTGGCGTGTGGGTGCTGTGAATGTTTTTATTTATTTATTTTAATGAATCCACACATTTCAATGTTGATGGTCTGCATTTACCGAATTTTCCAGATTATCGAGTTTACCGGGATATAAACCACACCCACTAAATTATAGTGGGAAATATGGTTCCATATATTAGACGCACAGATACATACATTGTGAAATGAGTTATTTACACAGAAATATTTTATAAATGTTTATTTACATACCTCATTTGTATCATTTACAGACTTTCCCTCTTTTATTCACAACTTTCTCTTCTCACTTCGTGCAAAGACTCCACCGCCAGACAACCTAACTTGATAGTTGACACCGCTCCCGGATTGGCTGTTAGGGTGTCACTCCCACTGATCACTTCCTGCGTTGCTGGGTTAACAGAGAGCGAGTGTTTTGTTCATGCAACCAACCTTGCTTCCATACGTCAGCTTCCTTCTGACAAAGAAGGGATAGAAAAAAAATGTGAATGTTTTATTGAACACAGTTTTTATTGATACCGATTATGTGTCTAACGCGATATATATTGATACCGTCTTATCGCCCAGCCGTAGCCAGCCCAGAGAGTTGAATTGACAGTTTTTAAGATGATGTCGCTAACATTCTTTAAAACACAAAGAAGCCGAAGGAAGACAAGGTTTTGAGGCGTATTTTCCCCCGAAGCTTCGGTTGAACTCCAAATTTCCAACAGCCTTTCTGCTCCTGTTGTATTAACACCAAAAAGCATGTTTGAAAGGAAGTCACCATTTGTCCCCCTGCCACTTGACTTGTCTGTGTTGTAACACTATTGCCCCTTTTTAGATGTCTCGAATAATCCGGGTTTACGATGACGACAAACCCATTAATACACAGGTAAGACAAATGTCCTCCCTCCCTCTCGCTGAGGCTCTAGGAAACTTTGTTTTGATTTGGTCCAGAACAGAAAGATTCACTGCAATACTAGGAGTACTTCCGTCATACCTAGCTTCATTAATAACTGGCGGAAGGAGCAATCTCCTCATTATGCCATCATTATCGTTAGTTACCATCGATAATGGGAAGGAATGAGCTCCGTTTTAGTACATTTTGAATCAGTCATCTATTTATGCCAGGTGGCCAGTTATCAACAATAACTGGCGGAAGGAGCGATCTCATTATAGTCATCAATATCATTAGTTACCATCGATAATGGGAAGGAATGATCTCCATTTTAGTACATTTTGAATCAGTCATCTATTTATGCCAGGTGGCCGGTTATCGACAATAACTGGCGGATGGAAGGATATCGTTGATTTTGTGGCAAAGCCTGTGCATGAGCTTGCTTGCGCATGAGAAACTTTTAGTGTGTGGAATATTTGGAGTGTATTCTCTTTATCTTTGGATGTGGAAGCTGCCTGTTATCGTTAATAACTGGCACGTGGAATGAATACACTGATGTTGACACATGGTGGAGTAGGGATGTAACGATAATGACAACTCCAGATGGTTCGTGTTACCGTTTTAAATCCAAATGATGGACAAATTGTGGTTAACTGCACTGGCGCCGGCTGGCTAGCTTAGATGCTTACATGAAAACAAGAGACATTAACGTCTTTCCCCATTAAGAAAGGACATACCCCAATCTAAACTTGCATAAACACACTACTGTCTAATACAGGAGCACAAAAAAAATCGATTCACGTTCGAATCGCAATTCTTATTCATCCAAAATGACTCATAATTTTAAAAAATCTGTTTAAAAGAACAAATCCATTTTATAGAATCAATTTTTAAAAAGACTGTTTCAGGCCATCTCCATACAACCAGAAAGAACTTTTCTAACCTTTAACCTGTTTTGAAAATGTTTCATTATAATTACTACACCAAATAATCGTTTTGAATCGATTCTGAATGGAATCGTCAGCCCAGTAATTGGACCAAATCGTTAGGTGCCCAAAGATTCACACCTACTGTCTGAACAACCAAGATATTCAATTGTGCACGTAGAACCTACGAGCCTTCTATACTCCGAGGAACACGAAAGGCAGGTGTTTTTACGCTGCGTTCAAGGACCGCTGGACAGAGTAGGACGCCACAACGCCTGCCAGAAATAATAAATAATAGTAATAAATGTTGTTTGTTTCACGCTTGTCAAATCTTAAAGTGCTACAGTACATAGCAATATTTAAAACAATTACAACTTAGCCATTAAAACAGATAAAAAACTATAGCATAAGAAAACACAAAACATTCAAAATCGTGGCTTTTCTAACCGTTTAGTGGTAAAAAAAAAAAAAAAAGTACTTGGCCAAAGTATTTCAGTATTTTTTGAGCACATCCAATGATAGCGCTAAAATTACCAGCGCTAAAATTACCAAAATGTTCATACTGTTACATCGTGCTTTTAGTTGGATTATTTTGAGCCATTCCGTTCCTTTGACTCATCATTAATAACTGATGGGAGGAGCAAGTTCATAAATTTAATGACTCTTAAGGTGTGTTTGGGTGAAGCGACGGACCAAAATAAACTTACGACCATGCTAGTAGTCGTCCTCACCACGCTAACACAGTGGCTGTCCAGCTACTGTTTATTTCTACAAGGTCCCCGGTTTATGTTAAGTGGCTGGCGTAAAGCACAGTTGCATTAATTATACGACCCATGCTCACTTACGATGGTAATGGTAATAACTGCCTAATGTGAGTGCACAATGAATCCCACTGTTCACTATTTTGGTTGGGGCGGTGGTGGGCGTGGCTTATCACATCAAGCAGTAAAGCAACAGCGGCTCGCCTGAAAGCCCTGTGAAGCTTGTGTCGCCTACGCCAGAGGCCATTGGCTATGTGCACAGAGCTCCATGACCACGCCCACAATCTACCCAGCCGACATGAAGAAGGTTTTCCTGCACTGCTGCAGCCGGTTGCCTCGTTTCACCTCAGTGGAGTCTAACTCACAGACCACAACACGCTCCTTGGAGTCTTGTTGTATTTTGAGGACAAAAATTAATTTGTTCCGTTTTGGAAACGTGCTGTAGCGTAACAAAATGTGGAAAATGCTTTGAATACTTAAGTTTTTTAAATTTGAATACGTTAGCAAAAATCTCTAAAGTAAATGTTTTCACATCGTCATTATGATGGGGTATTGTGTGTAGAATTTTGAGGGAAAAAAATAATTTATTCAATTTTAGAAGAAGCGTTGTGAATACTTAGTTTTTAAAATTGTAATAAATTTCCAAAAATCTCTAAAATAAACATTTTTGCTTTGTCAGTATGGGGTGTTGTGTGTAGAATTTTGAGGACAAAAATTAATGTATTTCTATTTGGAATAAGGCTGTAACATAAAATGTGAAAAGCCCTTTGAATACTTAGTTGTTTTTTTAATTTTAATACATTTGCAAAAATATCTTTAAAAAAAACAAAGCTTTCACATTGTCATTATGGGGTGTTTTGTGTAGAATTTAGAGGACAAAAATGAATGTATTCCATTTTGGAATAAGTCTGTACGATAAAAAAATGTGAAAAGCACTAGGAATACTTTTTTTAAATTCAAATACATATGCAAAAATCTCTAAAATAAACGTTTTCACATTGTCCTTTATGGGGTATTTTGTGTAGAATGTATTCCATTTTGGAATAAGACTATAGCATAACAAAAGGTGTGACTACTTTTAGATGCACTGTATGTTAGCTGGGTGCATGTAAAGACAGCAGCTGAATGACAACAATCTGTTCATGGAGCCACAGTGAGGAGGGGGCGTGGTCACAGGTGGTCACAGGTGTGTCGGTGTGCTCTGTGCAGCAAGCTCCTGTGGGCACTGATCCTCACTAATCACATCTCATGTGTCTCTTCAACCCATCCTTCACCCCGCCCTCCTTCCAGGAGGGATCAGAGATGGCCATCTCGGGCAAGGCGGTGGGCCTGTACTTTGAGGAGAAGCTGCAGGAGATCTTCCCCGGACAGAACTTCCCCGTCACGGCTGACGACGACATCCCCGAGACGCAGGAGCGGCAGGCGGACGAAACTGAGGACTCCGAGGACGAGTTTATCCAGCCGCGACGCAAACGATTGAAAACGGACGAGAAGTTGGTCCACATCAAGTGAGGACGGACGAGGCGAGGGGGTGGAGGAAAAGAAAACTGTTTTCCTCACATCCCCCCTTTTGTGACAAAAAGGACAAACAGCCTGGAGTGGTTTACTGGCATTTGTAAAAAAATACTACTAATAAAAAAAGACTCAGCAGTTTCATAAAGCTTTCACAACTTGGCTTGTTGGAAGATTTGAAGTGGATTATTTTACAGCAACAAGGACTTCCTTCTTTTCATCCGTACATGACAGCATTGGCGTCATGACCCAGCGTGTAAGGTACAGTGTTTAGTTTTTAGGACCAGGGGGATCCTGTGGAGTGTGTGACCTGATGAAACAAACACCGTGTGCATAAGAGATGAAAATATTCCTGCAGTGTTCCTCATTGGGTGCATCCTCAAAAAAATGCTGTTTTAAAATATATTAAAAGAAAATATATGTTGTGGAGTCGTATATAACTCAATGTGTGCTATGTCCAGCCAATTGACTGGTATTGTCTAAGATGCTTTTCTTGATTGTTTTCAAGCTGCTGGGCCTCCTTTGAAGTCTCCTTGGTCCCTTCCACTGTAAACTACTACTGTTAGAACATTCAAATGTTTTACAAGTTACATTTTTATCTGGTTCCTGTATATGACTGCCAGATATTTTTTTCTTTTATTTTGCTTTCTTGTATTCGCTGGGCTACTGATTGTTTTCATCTTTAATGGCCCCTCTACATATGACGTGAGAAGAAACAATACAGCACCATAGTTTGAAATGCAATTCATTGGCATTATCCTATTGAAGAGTTCCAGTAAGTCATAAAAGTGTCGCGCTAAACAAAGTTATAGCCATCACTTGACGTTGCCAATGTCAACAGAAATGGCTAACAAAGGTAAGCCATTAATATAAGTAAAAGGCAAAAGTTTATAATGTAATGAACAAGATAGTCATCTAATAACGTGCTAAAGTCTTTTATGGAACCCGGAAGTGATTTTAACACGTGACCATAGTAAAAGTGTATAATGTAAACGAACAAGATAGTCCCCTAATAACGTGCTAAAGTCTTTTATGGAACCAGAAAGTTCTTTTAACACGTGACCATAGTAAAAGTGTATCATGTAATGAACAAGATAGTCATCTAATAATGTGCTAAAGTCTTTTATGGAACCAGGAAGTTATTTGAACATGTGACCATAGTAAAAGTGTGTCTTAAAAGGCAAAAGTGTATAATGTAACGAACAAGATAGTCCCCTAATTACGTGCTGAAGTCTTTCATGGAACCAGAAAGTTATTTTAACACCTGACCATAGTAAAAGTGTATCATGTAATGAACAAGATAGTCATCTAATAACGTGCTAAAGTCTTTTATGGAACCAGGAAGTTATTTTAACGGGTGATCATAGTAAGTGTGTCTTAAAAGGCAAAAGTGTATAATGTATCGAACAACATAGCCATATAATAACGTGCTAAAGTCTTTTATGGAACCCGGAACTGATTTTAACACGTGACCATAGTAAAAGTGTATAATGTAACGAACAAGATAGTCCCCTAATAACGTGCTAAAGTCTTTTATGGAACCAGAAAGTTATTTTAACACATGATCATAGTAAAAGTGTATCATGTAATGAACAAGATAGTGATCTAATAACGTGCTAAAGTCTTTTATGGAACCTGGAAGTTATTTTAACACGTGACCACAGTAAAAGTGTGTCTTAAAAGGCAAAAGTGTATAATGTAACGAACAAGATAGTACCCTAATAACGTGCTAAAGTCTTTTATGGAACCAGAAAGTTATTTTAACACGTGACCATAGTAAAAGTGTGTCTTGTAATGAACAAGATAGTCATCTAATAACGTGCTAAAATCTTTTATGGATCCAGGAAGTTATTTTAACACGTGACCATAGTAAAAGTGTGTCTTAAAGGCAAAAGTGTATAATGTAATGAACAAGATAGTCCCCTAATAACGTGCTAAAGTCTTTTATGGAACCCGGAAGTGATTTTAACACGTGACCATAGTAGACGTGTATCACGTAACGAACAAGATAGTCCCCTAATAACGTGCTAAAGTCTTTTATGGAACCAGGAAGTTATTTTAACGTTGATCATAGTAAGTGTCTTAAAAGGCAAAAGTGTATAATGTAACTAACAACATAGCCATATAATAACGTGCTAAAGTTTTTTATGGAACCAGAAAGTTATTTTAACACGTGACCATAGTAAAAGTGTATCATGTAATGAACAAGATAGTCATCTAATAACGTGCTAAAGTCTTTTATGGAACCCGGAAGTTATTTTAACACGTGACCACAGTAAAAGTGTACAATGTAACGAAAAAGATAGTACCCTAATAACGTGCTAAAGTCTTTTATGGAACCAGGAAGTGATTTTAACAGGTGACCATAGTAAAAGTGTATCATGTGATGAACAAGATAGTCCACTGATAATGTGTTAAAGTCATTTATGGAACCCGGAAGTGATTTTAACACGTGACCATAGTAAACGTGTATCACGTAACGAACAAGATAGTCCCCTAATAACCTGCTAAAGTCTTTTATGGAACCCGGAAGTTATTTTAGCAGATGACCATATTAAAAGTCTGTCTTAAAGGCAAAAGTTTATAATGTAACGAACTAGATAGTCATCTAATAACGTGCTAAAGTCATTTATGGAACCAGGAATTGATTTTAACTCGTGACTTGGAGCGTGAAACCCGGCACGCGCTTACCAGCCCTTATCCTGAGTCAGCAGTCTGTTCGCAGTCAGCTGACAAAGTAGGACATTATCGTTTCCTTCTGACTTTTTTAAGCGGTGTTACGTCGTCTTTCAAAAGGTAAGACTCCCTAATAATTTGCCCGAATTTCTGCTGGTTGTCATTTTGTTTTGATGTAGTTTTTTTTAAAAGCGACAATGCAGTCGTACAACGGAGCACTTTGATGTCGTCAACAAGCTCGCTTCTGGTCCCTGAACGCCACATTCGGAGAGTCAACAAGAGCGCAGAATGTTGCTGTGATTACGCAAACATAATCTACTCTGGTCCCTGAACGCCACATTCGGAGAGTCAACAAGAGCGCAGAATGTTGCTGTGATTACGCAAACGAGCCGCTAATTGTTTGTGTTATTGCTGCCTCTTTCGCAACTGCCTTCGAAAAATGTAAAGCTGGCGACAGCGTTAACTAATGACTGGACTCACGCACACAGATACACGATACATTTTTTTGGCGAGGTTTATTAATGTGTGGTAAGCGCATGTGAAATGTTTGCCCGGTAGCTATATGACATGTGCATAAACATATGTTCCAAACTCTTTTGATGGATTAGGGACTTCAATTACATGTATTCCCAAATGTTTATCATTTATATATACATACAGTAGGAATTATTTTCGAAATCAGACACAATTGGCATATTATTTTTTATTGATGTATTTGTATTGATTAATTATTTCAACTCTTTTACTGAAATATATTTTAATTTATGGATTATTTCAACTCATTTACTGAAATACATTTTTAACGATGGGTTGATTCAACTCATTTACTGAAATATATTTTTATTATGGATTGTTTTAACTCATTTACTGAAATATATTTTTATTGATGGATTATTTCAACTCATTAACTGAAATATTTTTTTATTCATTCATCATTTCAACTAATTTACGGAAATATATTTGTATTTATTGATTATTTCAACTCATTTACGGAAATATATTTTTATTAATGGATTATTTCAACTCATTTACTTAAACATATTTTTGTTTATGGATTGTTTTAACTCATTTACTGAAATATATTTTTGATGGATTATTTCAAGTTATTTACTAAAATATATTTTTATTTGTGGATTTTTACTATTTATTTACCGAAATCTATTTTTATTGATGAATTATTTCAACTGTTTTACTGAAATATATTTTAATTTATGTATTATTTCAACACATTTACTGAAATATATTTTTTATTGATGGATTAATTTAATTTATTTACTAATATATATTTTTATTGATGGATTCATTTAATTTATTTACTGAAATATTTTTTATGTATTATTTTAATTTATTTACTGAAATATATTTTAATTGATGGATTTTTCCAACTCATTTACTGAAATATATTTTTATTGATGGATTAATTCAACTCATTTACTGAAATATGCCGACCTTTTATTTTGAAGGACGCGCCCTTGCGATTGGCCCGCCCTGTGCCACGTGACATAGGCGCTCCAACCAATCATATCCCAGTTAGCTTGTTTATTTACCATCTGCTTTATTTACCATCTCACTGAGGCTTTTGTCCCGTCGAAGTTCGTCCGCCGTCCGAGCTGCTACGCAGGTTCAGAAACGTTCAATACTTTTCATGTTTTGCTTTTGCATGACGCGTTTTTATAGATTCGACAAAGCCACAATTGTTGCCGTCAGTGCTAACTTAAGCTAAGCGAGCTAGCTAGCTTGTTAGCTTCGATAACGCTTCTTTCATTTGTTGTCCTGCTAACCGCGATAATGAACGTAAATCATGTTTGTTTTTCTTTTAGCAGATTATTCATAACGCCTTATCTAATCAGTGGCTTGTCTGAACAAGTCGTGTTGATTTATTACTCTTTGCCCTCCTTTGGTGTTTGTGTCGAATAGAGCAGGGGTGCCCACACTTTTTCTGCAGGCGAGCTACTTTTTAATTGATCAAGTCGTGGGGATCTACCTCATTCATATATATAATTTATATTTACTTATTTATGAAATATATGTTTTTGTTAACAAGTTAAAGGTGTTTAATGATAATGCAAGCATGTTTAACACATATAGTTAATATTGTTAACAAGTTAAAGATGTTTAAAGATTATACAAGCATGTTTAACACATATAGTTAATATTGTTAACTAGTTAAAGGTGTTTAAAGATAATACAAGCATGTTTAACACATATAGTTAATGTTAACAAGTTTAAGGTGTTTAATAATAATACAAGCATGTTTAATACATAGTTAATATTGTTAACAAGTTAAAGGTGTTTAAAGATAATACAAGCATGTTTAACACATATAGTTAATATTGTTAACAAGTTAAAGGTGTTTAAAGATTATACAAGCATGTTTAACACATAGTTAATATTGTTAACAAGTTAAAGGTGTTTAAAGATAATACAATTATGTTTAACACATATAGTTAATATTGTTTACAAGTTAAAGATGTTTAAAGATTATACAAGCATGTTTAACACATATAGTTAATATTGTTAACAAGTTAAAGGTGTTTAAAGATTATACAAGCATGTTTAACACATAGTTAATATTGTTAACAAGTTAAAGGTGTTTAAAGATAATACAATTATGTTTAACACATATAGTTAATATTGTTTACAAGTTAAAGGTGTTTAAAGATAATACACGCATGTTTAACACATATAGATTCCTTTCTTTCATGAAGACAAGAATATAAGTTGGTGTATTACCTGATTCTAATGACTTGCATTGATAGGAATCAGACAATGGTGCTGATAACGTCCGCATTTTCAAATGGAGGAGAAAAAAAGTCCTCCTTTCTGTCCAATACCACATGAAAGTGGTTGGTTTTTAGCATCTTATTTGTCCCGCTTCCGTACTCTTTTGTATAAACTTTACAAGAAATACATTGGCGTCCAACTCTGTAGCTTGCTAGCTTGTGCACGCCAGCTTTCTGAGACTCTAATTTTGTTAGCGCAGGCAGGATGAAGCAGCGCTTTTATTGTGCAACTGTGCAGTCTGTCTTTGGAGTTTTGACGACAGGTACGGCGCCAGAGTCTGTTGAAATAAAAAGTGTTTCTCGCCTTCCTGTCGGTAATTTTTTCTTAATAATGAGCTGGCAGCAGCCAGCGTCATCTCAGAAGACCTTCGGGTGCCGTGAATGTCAATCAAGTGACGTCATAGTGAAGATTTATGATCGCTCATTTTTAGGACTATTTTTTTGATGCCTGGCTGGCGATCGACTGACACACCCTCCGTGATCGACCGGTAGCTCGCGATCGACGTAATGGGCACCCCTGGAATAGAGCACAGCGAAAAGATGATTACGTCATCATGAGTGGAGATTCATTGTACAGTATATATATATATATATATATATATATATATATATATATATATATATATATATATATATATATATATTGATGACGTCATTTAGATGTTAAAATGTTTGATTTATTTATTGGATGTGTTAAAAAACCCTCAACCTTCTCTACTCGGTGTTCAATCATTACAACTGATTTGTTTTGGTTTCGCAGACCATGTTGGCGCACAGAGCTTTCACACGCGGACCTTCTGTGTTGGCCGCAGGTGGCAACTTCACCACGTTGTGCCCCAATGGCTCCGCGTGGGTGTGGGAAGGTCTCGGCGAGTGCGCTCAGGACGGCAGAGACATGGCCAGCATCTACCTGGGCCTGCTGTCCATCCTCTGCTTCATGATGTCCTCGCTACCGTAAGTGTCCTACTCCCCCTGAACGCCACACAATGTACGTTGCGTCATGCCGCGTGTGTGACGTCATCCGCAGGCAGTATTACAGCTCCTGCAAAACGGGCAACATGGACAGCGCCCTCTCTATCTGGTTCCTGCTGCTGTGGCTGGGGGGTGACACTTGCAACTTGGTGGGCTCCTTTTTGGCCGACCAGCTCCCGCTTCAGGTGATTATTTATTTTTAAAATTTTGATTCATGATTTGGAGTGCATGAGAAAGTGCGCAGCAAAACGTAGTTCTCTTCGAAAGGCCTTAGCAATCATGAAGGAGCAAACTGCCGAGTCAGCTTTAAAGCGCATACTAAGGTAGATATGATGCTGTACATTATCTTGTGGAGTTATTAGAAAAACATCAGGATCAGGTTGCCTACAGACACAGCTGTTCATGCTAATGTTTTGATGACCAGGACCTAAGTACAGAAATACAGCTTACTTTGTATGCTTACAACCTAAAATAGAGCCGTTATCTTATAAGTACGCTAACTTGTATTTTCTATGTTTGTATGCTAGCTTTTAAGCAAAATGTTGTATGTTTAAACCTAAAAATCGTGGATTTTGATGCTTGGTGCCATCTTTTATGTTAGCATGCTAAGGCTCTATGCTAATATCTGTTATATTACAGGCATGTGATTTTTCCGTCTAAAGTCGGAATTCCGTCTTTTTTAATCTCGGGAAGAAAAAAAAAAAATCTTCCCTTTTTCCGTTTTTTTTTCCGACCCTAAATCAAGATTCGAGACGTAGTTTATATTACGCCGTAGTTGATTGGTCGATATGTTCCTTGTGACCAATCAGGACATCTGTTATGAATGATGACGTTAACAACGTCATCTTACCGCCATTTTCCATATGTAAACGATGTCGGTTCTCGAGAGAAAGGACGCTTTACGAGTAAAAGAAATTGATAAACATGTCAAAAATAAGTTTCGATGGGACTGGATGGAAAGGGAAATCACTGATACTGTTGGGAAGAAGGAAGTTACGACTTTGTTCTGTGATTTTATTCGGAAAATCGATCGTCCCGGAAAGGTTTTGTGCACGTGGTGTCATGTTAATATTGACTATGGATCACGAGGTTTCAAGGCTTTGGAAGTACATGCGAAACGCCAAAAACATATGAAACAACTTGAAGCAAGGAAAACAAACTTTTCACTAGCTGGTACTTTTGGATGTCAACCGAAAGTGACATGGAGAGGAAAGATCCACCCACAACCCACTTCAGTTGCAGACAGGGTTGTTAATAATGAGGTAAGCTAAAAAATATTTGCTTGCGAAATACGCATGTTTGTTTTAAGTATTAACCAATTATTGCTTTGCGAAATATAAATGGGTTTTTGTAAAAATAAAAAGCCACGTGAAAATATATTATGGAATTACAGAAATTCAAAGAGTCGCATTATTGAATCCAGTTAACAATTTATTTGAAATAAATTTGCATACAATACTATTTTGTAATATTAAGTTCTTATGTAGTCTCTTGAAACTATTGTCAGTGGTGTAACAATCTTGAAGGTAAATATTTTCACACTTGTTTCATGCAATATGTCTGTGTCCTCACATTATTATTTCCTATTTTCAAATATGAGTAAACAATACTAAACATGTTTAATTATTTTCATAAATTTATATCCTATTTTGGCGAAAAGAATGAAATGTTTACATTTGGTATTTTGTTATATTTATCCAAAAATCCAAAAAAGAAGCTACAACAGCAGAGACCAAAAGGAAAATGCAGGCTGCTCAGAAATTTGCAAGGAAGGCTCATGTTAGGGCTCTCCGAGAAAGCTAATGTGTGAAGTGAACTGAAGTAATGTGGTAATACTGTAAATAAACTGTAGATAATATCACTGATCAATGTGACACCTGTGGATGTGAAATGAACACAAGATGTAAATATTAGCGACTAAATACTGTTGGGACTGAACCATATACAGTGATTCATTATTATAATTGGGTTATGTATGTTATATTAATTATGTTTTCATGTCTTTAAACACTAAAATATTTTCTTCAAATGGTGCTGTCTTTGTTAATTTTAGCATGTTAAATTGGTGAAAAACCAGGAGCTTCGGGGGGCGTTGCCCCCCTTGTCCCTCCACCCGCCCTGGACCTGGCTGGGGGCCTTCGTCCCCCAGACCCCCGGAAATTTTTTCAGTCTTTTTCATTGTGGTCAAATCACATGCCTGTATTAGCATGTTAATGTTTTTATGCAAGCTTTTTAGCTAAGTTTTGTATGTTTCAACCTAAATTTAATGAATTTTGATACTTGGAAGTACGTTAAAGTCTCTTATATTAGCATGTTACTGTTTTATGTTAGCTTTTTAGCTAAGTTTTGTATGTTTCAACCTAAATTTAATGAATTTTGATACTTGGAAGTACGTTAAAGTCTCTTATATTAGCATGTTACTGTTTTATGTTAGCTTTTCTGCTAATTTTGGATGTTTACACCTACAAATAGTTCATTTTGGTATTTCTCCGTTCACATTTTAGTACAGACCTGGGCATTGTACGGCCCGCGGGCCGCATCCGGCCCTTTGCGCATCCCTGTCCGGCCCGCGTGAGGCCAATCATAAATTACAAAATAAATTTTAAAAAATTATCTATGTCGAGTGTGCAATACAACAGTGCTGCTTTTGTTTTGAAAAGCGTTATTTGTATTACTTCCGTGTGGACGTATGCGCGTGTGCGATTGTGAGTGAATTGAACGGCGCAATTACAAATTACAAAATAAAGTTTAAAAAACACCTATGTCGTGCGCGCAATACAACTGTGCTGCTTTTATTTTGAAATGTGTTATTTATGCCGTATGTCCGGAGGGAACCTGTGAGTGAAGGTGCATAGAGACAAGTGATGAGACGCTAAAAAAAGAAAAGTTGATGAGGAATGGCGTGTTTCCAACAAGAGATGGACTGGCAAGTATTTCTTTACATAAATTAATGGTAAAGCCGTGTGCTTAATGTGTGGTACACAGGTTGCTGTGTTTAAATATCATTTTAATCGCCACTACACGAAGAAACACGAGGGAAAATACCGGAATGTGTCTGATGAAGCGCGCGCAAGGGAGGCTGATGCGTTGATGGTAAAACTGCAAAGCCAACAAGGACTTTGTGCCATATTTCACACCCCCAGAGATGCAGCCGTCAGGACAAGTTTCGTCATTTCTCACAAAAGCGCCAGAAAAAGTAAGGCGTTTTCTGACGGAGAGTTTATTAAGGAGTGCTTATTGGACTTTGTTGCGCTGATAATGCCCGGAGACAGGACTGTTTTTCGCTAACTTTGGATGAGAGCTCTGATGCAGTCAATTAAAGAGACAACCACAGGTAATGACTTGTTCACAGAGGTAAATGCGTGTTGGGACAAGCTGGCAGGTGTGACAATCCAATCCACTTTATTTATATAGCACATTTAAACAACAAAATGTTTCCAAAGTGCTGCACAACAATATTACAAACAATATTCAAATATTATCCTTAGCTCCACCAATGACTGAATAAAAAGAAAAAAACAATTACATATAAAACCAATATAAAAAACAATATAGAATAGATATGATTAAAAACTATTTTTAACAACAGATGGTTGTCCAAATCTGATGGGGAAAAATGTTGGATAATGCAGGATAAAGTGACCTTAAAAAGCAATCTGCTTTTGTATAAAGTTAAGTTAGGTTAAATGAAATTATTATTATTATTATTATTATTATTATTAATTATTATCATCATTATTATTTATCTTATGGTATATCAAAAATAATATTGAGCAAAATTTAATTGAAATATTGTCGTGTGGCCCTCCAGCAGTGCTCGGGTTGCTTATGCGGCCCCCGGTGAAAATTAATTGCCCACCCCTGTTTTAGTATGTACACATTAGCACGCTAACATTTTATTCTAGCTTTTTGGCAAAATTTGTATGTTTAAACCTAAAAATCGTGGATTTTGATGCTTGGCGCCCTCATGAAAGTATGCTATTATTTTTTTTATATTATCATGCTAATGTATTATGCAAGCTTTTTAGTTATTGTTGTATGTTTGAAACTAAAAATCATGAATTTAGATACTTGGCGCCAGCTTGGAAGTAGGTTAAAGTCTCTTATATTAGCCTGTCAGTGTTTTATGTTAGCTAATTTTGTATATTTACACCTACAAATAGTACATTTTGGTATTCCCTCTTATCTGGTCACATGGTAGCATGTTAACATTGGTATGCTAATGTTTTATGCAAGCTTTTTAGCTATTGTTGTTTGTTTAAACATAAAAATAATAGATTTTGATGCTCGGCGCCATCTTAAATGTATGCCAAGGTTAACATACTAACGTTTTATGCTAATATTGTTTATATTAGCATGCTAGCATTTTACACAAGCTTTTTAGCTATCATAAATGTTGTATTTGGCCAAGTATTTTTAACACACAAAGAATTTGACTTGGTAGACTGTGCTCACGTGTTCAATGTGAAAAATAAATATTGACAGTTAACTGAAATTACAATCAAGTGCTAAAATTACTAATATGTGCAAGGCTAATAACTAATATGTGCAAGGCTAATAAATAATAGTGCAGTGGTGAATCGAGCAACGCAAAAATATGATTAGGTGAGCATGAGTTAGTACTTTCCCAAACGTTTATGAAAAAACTCCAGATTATTATTATTTCATTCAATTTCAGGTCCATCTGTCCATATAAAGTTTTTTGTTTTTATATTTTAGGCCCTTTTTGTCAAAACCCTATTTTATTGCAAAATATGAAATATTTTCTCAAAAAAAATTTAAAAAGTGGAATATTTGATGTTATTTAAAGCCTTTAATACATCAATAATGCATAACATTGATTTTGATTCTTTATTATTTTTGAGCAATCATTTAAAAAAATAAAATCCCACCAAAAAATATTTATTACTGTCAACATTGAAGTCTCCAGTTCAACTTCAGATCCGTCAATTTTAAATTTGTATAAAAAACAAACAATGCTTTAAATTGTTTTATGCATTTTTTTATTTTTAGGTTTTTCTTTAGTTTTTTGTAAATTTTATTTAGGAATTTTTTTTCATGTCAAACAGACAAAATATGCTTTTTTTTCTTCAAAATGTTTTCCATAGTGTGAAGAACTTTAAATATGTCAATAATTCATAACAAGATTGATTTTGAGTCATTATTATTTTTTGAACAATGACATTTAAAAAAAACTTTTGTGTTGTTAGTCAACATTACACATTTTTCTTGTTACATTTCACCTCCTTGCTCTCTTGTTCCACTTTGTATGTTTTATTGTGTACTAGTATTTACACATCAGCAGGGGCCACACCTTGTATTGTTGTCGTTGATGAGTGATGATGAATGTGTGAAAGTAATGGATGATGTTGTAATGAGTGATGATGAATATATGAAAGTAATGGATGATGTTGATGAGTGTGTGAAAGTAATGACTTTGTGTTCCAATCAGACCTACACTGCGGTCTACTACGTGCTGGCAGACCTGATGATGCTGGCCATGTACTTGTACTACAAGACCAGGAACAAAATGGAGGAAAGTGAGTTTTCTCCTACTATTTAACGCTAACACCGAGTTCCTTTCAAGTGTGTAAGAGTGACGATGGTTGACTCATCAATCACATGACTCTTTTGAAGTCCCACTTTCACACCTTACCATAGTTGTTTTGCTTTATCTTGTTCTTTTTTGTCTACATTTATGGACTATTTCACCTTAGTTTTACCTGAATGTTACTTGTGGATTATTTTACCTCATTTTATTCTGACTGTTGTTATTTATGGATTATTTTACCTCATTTTATTCTGAATGTTATTTATAGATTATTTTACCTCATTTTATTCTGACTGTTGTTATTAATGGATTATTTTACCTCATTTTATTCTGAATGTTATTTATAGATTATTTTACCTCATTTTATTCTGAATGTTGTTATTTATGGATTATTTTACCTCATTTTATTCTGAATGTTATTTATAGATTATTTTACCTTATTTTTCAATGAGTTACTTGTGGATTATTTCCCCTTTTTTTCACTGAATGTTGTTATTATTTATAGATTATTTAACCTAATTTTATTCTGAATGTTGTTGTTTATGGATTACTTCACCTCTTTTTTAACTGAATGTTGTTATTTATGGATTATTTTAACTCATTTTATTCTGCATTGTATTATTTGTGGATTATTTTACCCAATTTTAATCTGAATAATATTTATAGATTATTGCACCTCATTTTTTGCTGAATTATTTTATTATTTATAGATTATATTACCACATTTTTTTCTGTGTGTTATTTATGGATTATTTTAACTTCATTTAATGGAATTATATTATTATTTGTTTTGGTCGGGTCGCGGGGGGTAGCAGCCTAAGCAGGGAAGCCCAGACTTCCCTCTCCCCAGCCACTTCGTCCATCTCCTCCCGGGGGATCCCGAGGCGTTGGAGGGGGGACCCACGTTGCCAGGCGCTCGCCATCGTGCCCCACCTCCGGGCCTGGCTCTAGAGGGGGGCCCCGGTGACCCGGGTCCGGGCGAGGGAAATCTGGGTCTTTCGATTGTATTTTTCATAGAGATCTTCGAGCTGCTCTTTGTCTGATCCCTCACCTAGGACCAGTTTGTCTTGGGAGACCCTACTAGGGGGCATAAAACCCCCGGACAACATAGCTCCTAGGATCATTGGGACACGCAAACTCCTCTACCACGATAAGGTGGCAGCTCAGAGAGGAGTGAAAGTTATTATTTATTTATGGGTAATTCCACTGAGTTATATGATTATATAGCTCAGAAAGTTATTATTTATGGATAATTTCACTGAGTTATATGATTATGTATATATTATTTTGATGCTGTGTAGGATGAAAGAGTCAGCATAACTTTAGGGGAAGTAATCGTTCTGCTGTGGTCGTTGTCTGTGTACTCCAGACACAGGAAGTGGATGTCATGACATCATCACATGTCACGCTTCACGGCTGACCTTTGGGTGTGTTATTTTCTGACGCTGAACATTGTCTCCAGGCAGGAGAGTGTTCCACCTGGTGGGCGTGGCCTGCGTCCTGGGCTTCACGACAGGCTTCACCGACCTCCCAGGGTGGGGCGCCGCCCGACAGGAAGTGATGTCCTCCCAGTACACAGGGCGCACGTTGCTGTCCAACACTAATCTTGCTGCTGTCAGGGTCAGACCCCCCTTTTTTTTTTTAAACTTTTTTATCTTTAAAAACAACTCTTAAGTTTCAACCAGAAATGAAATACTTTTCAACGTCACATGTTGCTAAATTTAATAGAATTATCTTACACTTTGATTATCTTACACTTTGATCCACTTTAAAAACTCCACAAGTTTATTATGGGCAAAAAAAGGGATTTATTTTCATCTAATTGTATCATTGTTTAAAATGTAAAATGTTTTTATTAAAAAAAAATATATATATATATTAAAATGTAAAAACAAATATTTATTTTTAACAAATTGTATCAGTTTGAAATTTAAGAAACGTTTTTAAAATATTTTTTATTAAAGTGTAATTATTTATTTTTATAAAATTTTGTCATTGTTTGAAATAGAAAATGTTTTTAATTTAAAAAATAAATAAAATGTAATAAAATATGTTGATCAATTTGTATCATTGTTTGAAATGAAAAAATGTTTTTAATTAAAAATATATATATTCAAATGTAATAAGATATTTATGTTGATCAAATAGTATAATTGTTTAAAATGAAAATGTTTTATTTATTTAAAAAAAATAAAATGTCATTTATTTTGATCTAACTGTATCATTGTTTGAAATTAAAAAATGTCTTTAATTAAAAATATATATTCAAATGTATAAACATATTTATGTTGATCAAATTGTATCATCGTTTGAAATTAAAAATGTTTTTAATGATTTTTTTTTAATTAAAATGTAATTTATTTGTATCACATTTTGTCATTTTGAAATTTTAAACATTTTAATTAAATATATAAAAATGTAATAAAATATTTGATCGAATTGTATCATTGCTTGTAATTAAATGTTTTTATAAAATGTTTTTTATTAATTTTATAATATATTTTTAATATAATTTAAATAAAACATTTTTTTAATTAAAAAAAAATTAAATGTAGGAAAATACTTTATGTATCATTAATTGAAATGTAAAAATTTTTTTTTAATTAAAAAGTAATGATTTATTTTGATCAAATTTTGTCATTGTTTGACATTTAAAAAAAAGTTTAATTTAGTTTTTAATTACATTTATTTAAATTACAGTACAATAAAAATGATCAGCACAACCATCCCAATAGTTTGACAATGCATGCACATATTTAGCTAATATTTACTTATTTCTCCAAGTTCTCCGCACATTTTGGCCAAAATGTGCTTTTACTGCCATCCAGTTTTGCCTTCAAAGTCTGGATTATATAAAACAAGTAAAACATCAATACGTAGTTTTCCAAGACATTTTTAAAACGGTCAAAAAATCACAACAATTCAATGTTTTTTGATGAAAAAAGCCTTAAAATATGGCATTTTTTTTTCAAAAGCCTCTGCAAATTATAGGAAAATCTAGGAAATCCGGGAATTTTTTAAATAATTGTTGAAAGAGAGCACGCAATTCCTGAACAGGCTGAATAGTTTTAAATTGGATGAAAAATATAGGAGTTGTGGAACTTTGAAAAATGTCCCATTCATTTCAGTGGGAATTTCATGGAATTTCGGGAAAGAGGGAATTTTTATGAAAATGCAAAAAAAATGTGTATGTTGTAAATGAGTTGAAATGGTTGGTGTTGGAATTTTTCAAATCGCTCGAGCCCGAATGCAGCTGAGATAGGCTCTAGCACCCCCCCCGCGTCCCCGAAAGGGACAAGCGGTAGAATATGGATGGATGGAAAAAAAGAAAAAAAAGAATTTGGATGGATGTTGAAGTAGTAACATTTTGAATTGAAAAATGGTATTATGTAATTTCGGGAAAACCGGAAAAAAAATTCCAGTTAAAAAAAAATTAGTGTTTTGTCCTTAGGAATATTTTGACGGTGGGAACGGTTGAAGTGGGTTGAAAAATGTGGAAGGAGTAGTCGACAGAAAAAAGGGTTTGAATAAACGGGAATTCCTGAAATTTTTTGAACTTGAAAAAATGATAGTTTGAATTTCCAGAATGGTGTAATGTGTTGAAGGTGGAATGGTTTGATTGGTTGAAAAATGTGGAAATGGTGGAAGTTTGAAAAATGGCCAATTCATTTTGAATGGGGGAAAATGTCCTGGAAAACCTGGAATTCTGGGAAATCTGGGAATTTCTCAAGGGAAAGCCCACGATTCCCAAATAGGCTGAACAATTTGAAGTCGGAATAGTTTGAATCGGGTGAAAGTGTGTGTATATATATATTTTATTAATAATTTTTCCTCCATGCGGGTATATGTCTTCCTTTAGCAACCAAAAGGAGGTTTAGTAACCTTTTTATTAAAAGGTTGTGTTGAAATTATTATACAAAATAATACACTATGGAATCGATATGAATGGATGAAATGAATCGTCATTCTAAGACTCAAATTGAATCGTGATTTTGCTCAAAGATTCCCACCTCTAGTTTTATACACTTTTTAAATACATTTTTTAAATTATGATTTAAAAAGCTAATAAATGGAGTTGTTTATTGTTCAAATTCTATTGTCTTCTTTTTCTTTCAGTCCTTCACGCCCAAAGAGATCGTCGGTTTCTCTATTGGCTCCGTGTCGTCCGTGCTCTACTTGTTCTCCAGACTCCCTCAGATGTACACCAATGTAAGCATTATCATTAGCATTAGCTCTGCTAGCACTAGTCTGTTCCAGGGTCAAGCTGTGGCCATGACAAACAACTGAACATTATTCACTTATTATTAATACAAGTGTAAAAATAAGTCAAACATTGTTTGTAAGGCAGTGTATTGTTGGTGTAAACACACTTAAGTGTTATTCGTATTAATACAAGTGTAAAAATAAGTCAACTTTGTTATTACTGCAGTGTATTGTTGGTATTATTCTCATTAATACAAGTGTAAAAATAAGTCAAACATGGTGTAAACACACTTAAGTGTTATTATTACACTTGTATTTATAAGAATGTTAAAGATTGTTTTTAATGCAGTATATTGTTGGTGTAAACACACTTAAGTGTTATTATTACACTTGTATTAATAAGAATAAGTTAAACATTGTTTTTAATGCAGTGTATTGTTGGTGTAAACACACTTAAGTGTTATTCGTATTAATACAAGGGTAAAAATAAGTCAACTTTGTTATTACTGCAGTGTATTGTTGGTATTATTCTCATTAATACAAGTGTTTGTAATGCAGTGTATTGTTGGTGTAAACACACTTAAGTGTTATTCTTTATTAATACAAGTGTACAAATAAGTCAAACGTTGTTTTTTATGCAGTATATTGTTGGTGTAAACACACTTAAGTGTTATTATTACACTTGTATTAATAAGAATAAGTTAAACATTGTTTTTAATGCAGTGTATTGTTTTTGTAAACACACTTAAGTGTTATAATAAATACAAGTGTAAAAACAAGTCAAACATTGTTTTTAATGCAGCTTATTGTTGGTGTAAACACACTTAAGTGTTTTTATAAATACAAGTGTAAAAATAAGTCAAACATTGTTTTTAAAGCAGTGTATTGTTGGTGTAAACACACTTAAGTGTTATTCTTATTATACAAGTGTAAAAAAGGGTAAACTTTGTTATTACTGCAGTGTATTGTTGGTGTAAACACACTTAAGTGTTATTATTACCCTTGTATTAATAAGAATAAGTTAAACATTGTTTTTAATGCAGTGTATTGTTTTTGTAAACACACTTTTGTGTTGTTCTTATTAATACAAGTGTAAAAATAAGTCAAACATTTAAAGCAGTGTATTGTTGGTGTAAACACACTTAAGTGTTATTCTTATTATACAAGTGTAAAAAAGGGTCAACTTTGTTATTACTGCAGTGTATTGTTGGTGTAAACACACTTAAGTGTTATTATTACCCTTGTATTAATAAGAATAAGTCAAACATTGTTTTTAATGCAGTGTATTGTGGTGTAAACACACTTGTGTTATTCTTATTAATACAAGTGTAAAAATAAGTCAAACATTGTTTTTAATGCAGTGTATTGTAGTGTAAACACACTTGTGTTATTCTTATTATTACAAATATAAAAATAAGTCAAACATTGTAATGCAATGTATTGTTGGTGTAAACACACTTAAGTGTTATTATAAATACAAGTGTAAAAATAAGTCAACTTTATTACTGCAGTGTATTGTTGGTGTAAACACACTTAAGTGTTATTCTTATAAATACAAGTGTAAAAATAACTCAAACATTATTTTTAATGCAGTGTATTGGTGGTGTAAACACATTTGAGTCGTATTATTATTAATACAAGTGTAAAAATAAGTCAACTTTATTACTGCAGTGTATTGTTGGTGTAAACACACTTAAGTGTTATTCTTATAAAATATGTTGTCGTCCTCCCAGTTTCAGAGAAAGTCCACGGAGGGCGTGTCCTACTTCCTGTTTGCTCTGGTCATCCTGGGGAACACCACCTACGGTCTGAGTGTGCTGCTGAAGAACCCAGACCAGGGCCAAGGAGAGAACAGTTACGTCATCCATCACCTGCCTTGGCTGGTTGGCAGCCTGGGGACTTTGTCTTTGGACTTGTGTGTATCCTTCTTCTACAAGGTCAAGTAAAGGTGACACTAAACAAATGTTTACTTCAATAACGTGACAAAAGATCCACCAACACGTGCTTAATGAAGGGAATAAAAACATCTGACCGCTTAAAAATATAGTAAATAGGCTACAAATAACTAAAATAAAATAAAAAAGGTTGAGAAAAACAACTAAAATAAAAGAGGCTGATAAAAACTAAATAAAATAGGCTAATAAAATAAATAAAATGGGCGGATAAAAACAAACAAAATAAAATAGCCTAATAAAACAAATTAAAAATAAATCAGACTGATAATTAAAATAAAATAGGCTGATGAAAACAATTACAATAAAATGGGCTGATACAAAGAAAAGAAAAAAAGCCTATAAAAACAACCAAAATATAAAACAGGCTGATAAAAACAACTAAAATATAAACGCCTGATTAAAACTACAATACAAAAAAATAGCCTGATAAAAAATTGTAATAAAATAGCCTGATAAAAACAACTGAAATAATAGCCTGACAAAAACAATTAAAATAAATATAGCCTAATGAAAACAAAATAAGCTGATTAAATGAAATAAAATGGACTGATAAACAATTAAAATAAAATAGCCTACTAAAAATGAAAGCCTGATAAAAACAACCAAAATATAATAAAACAGGCTGATAAACAAATATAAAGCCTGATTAAAACTAATAGCCTGATACATTTAAAAAAAAAAAATAGCCTGATACATTTTTTTTTAAATAGCCTGATAAAAACAACCAAAATATAATAAAACAGGCTGATAAACACAATTACAATACAATAGGCTGATAAAAACCAACTACAATAAAATGAAATAAGGTGTTAAAAACAACTAAAATGAAATATGATAAAAACAACTAAAATAAAATAGCCTGATAAAAACAACTACAATAAAATAGCCTGATAAAAACAAAAAAACTAAAATAAAATAGGCTGATACACAACTAAAATAAAATGGCCTAATAAAAATGATTAGAATAAAATAGGCTGATAAAAACCACCAAAACATAAAAGCCTGATTAAAACTAAAAAATAAAATAAAATAGCTTAATAAAAACAACAGCTTAATAAAAACGACAAAAATAAAACGGCCTGATTAAAAACGACAAATAAAATAGGCTGATTAAAAACGACAAAAATAAAATAGGCTGATAAAAACAACTAAAATAAATAAAACAGCCTAATTTAAAACTATATATATATATTAGAGATGCGCGGTTTGCGGACACAACCGCGGAGTCCGCGGATAGTCCGCGGGTCGGGCGGATGCATGACGAAAAAAATAGATTTTAATTAGATTCGGGCGGGTGGCAGTTGAACCAATTCTCTCGAATGTCTGCTGATTTTCACCCAATCAACAATAATAAGGGCGTGCCGTGTTGGTACTGCCTCTATCACCCTCTACAACATGTACAGCCAGCGTGCTAGCCCAGCCACATGTTGTACGCAGCATCTGCTTGAACACGTAAGTGACAGCAAGGCATACTTGGTCCACAGCCATACAGGTTACACTGACGGTGAGCGTATAAAACAACTTTAACTCTCTTAATATGTGCCACACTGTGAACCCACATCAAACAAGAATGACAAACACATTTCGGGAGAACATCCGCACCGTGAGACAACATAAACACAACAGAACAAATACCCAGAACACCTTGCAGTCCTAACTCTTCCTGGCTGAAATATACACCCCCTGCTACCACCAAACCCCGCCCACCTCAACCGATGCACGGAGGGGGGGGGGGGGGTGATGATGTGTGGGGGCGCAGTGTAGGGGGGGCGGGGTTTGGTGGTAGCGGGGGTGTATATTTCAGCCAGGAAGAGTTAGGACTGCAAGGTGTTCTGGGTATTTGTTCTGTTGTGTTTATGTTGTCTCACGGTGCGGATGTTCTCCCGAAATGTGTTTGTCATTCTTGTTTGGTGTGGGTTCACAGTGTGGCACATATTAAGAGTGTTAAAGTTGTTTTATACGGCCACCGTCAGTGTAACCTGTATGGCTGTGGAACAAGTATGTCTTGCTGTCACTTACGTGTGCAAGCAGAAACCGCACACAACATGTGACTGGGCTGACACGCTGTCTGTACATGTTGTAGAGGGTAATAAAGGCAGTACCATCACAGCACGCCCTAATTATGGCTATTAGGTTGCGACCCCTGGTCTATATTATATATAACAACGAGCGGGCGGCGGGCGGTTGTGGCTTTGATAAAATGTTATTTCGGTTGGATGGCGGGTGGATGACGACTTTTATGATGCGGATTAAATAATTGCCTATCCGCGCATCTCTAATATATATATATATATATATATATATATATATATATATATATATATATATATATATATATATATATATATATATATATATATATATATATATATATATATATATATATATATTATAATTTAAGACATTACCAAAAAGTATTTTAAATTTTTTTTTAAATAAATCCTGTCTTCCTGTTTGTACAGATGGGCATCGAACCTGGTACTTTTTTTGTTACTGTTTGAACCAGGCATGATTCAGACAAAATTTAGTGGTGCCATGTTTGGGTAGTTTGGTTGCAGTGACGTCACGTCCTGTTGTAAACTCCTCTAACGAGACATGTAGCCATGAACACTATATTCATGATCATCTCTGTAAAATTTATCTTTTGAATTCACACGGGCTAAAAGCTGCGATTGCAAAATGCACTTTGATCAACTCTGTCATTAACGTCTTTCCACATTAACAAATGACATACCGTATTTTACGGACTATAAAGCACACCAGTATATAAGCCACACCCACTACATATTTTTGAAGAAAAACATTCCCATATATTATTAGCACTGGACTATAAGCCGCAGATATATACTGCAGGTTGTGAAATGAGTTATTTACACAGAAATGTTTATTTACATACCTTAATTGTTTCCCAACGGTGTCTGTAAATTGGCAGTAAAACAGCTGATCAAACAAAATAGAAGTCATGGACTAACTAAACAGACTCAATAACTCCACGGTGACGTTTTGGTGAATTTACTGAAGAGTTTGTGAAACTGAAACAAAACAAAAAGAATACTAAAGACACTCGTAAATGTGTTAGCATATTAGCTAATGCTAACAACGCTAGCTTGATTGCATTACGATAGCACGTACAAATATGCATGAAAACACGACACAGACATCACACATGGGACGCTTTAGTAAGTAAGACTTGTTGTAGTTATATTGTAAAACTTACAAACGTTGTTTGTAGCGACAAATGAGGAATTCATACGAGTAGAAACGCTATGGAACGGCACTTGTACTTCCGGTTGAAAGCTCAGTCTAAACAGAAGGGCAATGTAGCATTTCTCCATCCCTAGCAGGCCTGGTGCGACACCTGCTCTTTTTCTTCTGTTGTCGTACGACATCCTAAACTCCGCCCCTCAGATCTCCTTCCAGTTCTTCCTCTACCGTAAAGCTGCAGTGAGGCTGCATGCTGACCACTCTGATGGGGAGCCTGAGACCACGCCTCTAATAGGGAGCTAAGCCCCTCCCACCTTCAGATCAAATGACAGCAAATTGACTTTTAATGTTCTACTTGTATTTATTGACTTGTGCTTTTATCTTGAAAGGTGCAGACGACATTGTTGGCATTCCAAGATGACTTTTAAAAGGGAGTCGGGGGGAAAAAAGGTGTTAAATCTCTTATAAGGAAAAAAAAAAAACATTTTTAGGTTGCAAAACCAAAAGTTGCTGCTGCATGGATGATATTGTAACTTTATTTTTATGATGTGAATGTAACCTATTTTTATTGATAAGTGATCATCACTCAATGGTGCTTTTAATTTGTTATTTTTAGATGCATTTCAAGTTTTGTTTTAAGATGCTTTTAGACACATATTTGCACAGGTGATAGATGGTAACCATGGTAATTACACACTATTTACAGTTTCACTCCTCATCTCACTCTTTTTGCACACTTTTATTGGTCAGTGTTCTAAATAAACCATTGAATTCTGCTTGCTCTTGGTTTCACTTTCAATTTTAACTCAATTGTATTGTTTGAAATATATTTATGGATTATTTTACTTCATTTATCCATCCATCCATCTTCTTCCGCTTATCCGAGATCGGGTCGCCGGGGTAGCAGCCTAAGCAGGGAAGCCCAGACTTCCCTCTCCCCAGCCACTTCGTCCAGCTCTTCCCGGGGGATCGCGAGGCGTTCCCAGGCCAGCCGGGAGACATAGTCTTCCCCGTGGCCTCTTACCGGTTGGACATGCCCTAAACACCTCCCTAGGGAGGCGTTCGGGTGGCATCCTGACCAGATGCCCAAACCACCTCATTTGGCTCCTCTCGATGTGGAGGAGCAGCGGCTTTACTTTGAGCTCCCCCCGGATGGCAGAGCTTCTCACCCTATCTCTAAGGGAGAGCCCCGCCACCCGGCGGAGGAAACTCATTTCAGCCGCTTGTACCCGTGATCTTGTCCTTTCGGTCATAACCCAAACATCATGACCATAGGTGAGGATGGGAACGTAGATCGACCGGTAAATTGAGAGCTTTGCCTTCCGGCTCAGCTCCTTCTTCACCACAACGGATTGATACAGCGTCCGCATTACTGAAGACGCCGCACCGATCCGCCTGTCGATCTCATGATCCACTTTTCCCTCACTCGTGAACAAGACTCCGAGGTACTTAAACTCCTCCACTTGGGGCAGGGTCTCCTCCCCAACCCGGAGATGGCACTCCAACCTTTTCCGGGCGAGAACCATGGACTCAGACTTGGAGGTGCTGATTCTCATCCCAGTCGCTTCACACTCAGCTGCGAACCGATCCAGCGAGAGCTGAAGATCCTGGCCAGATGAAGCCATCAGGACCACATCATCTGCAAAAAGCAGAGACCTAATCCTGCAGCCACCAAACCGGATCCCCTCAACGCCTCAATTCATTTACTGAAATATATTTGTACTTATTGATTATTTCAACTCATTTACTGGAATTTATTTCTTTTGATGAATTATTTCAACTCTTACTGAAATATATTTTTATTGATAAGATTATTTTAACTAATTTACTGAATTCTATTTAAATTTGGATTATTTCAACTGATTTACTGAAATATATTTTAATTTATGGATTATTTCAACTGATTTACTGAAATATATTTTTATTGATGGATTATTTCAACACGTTTACTAAATTTTGTATTTATTGATTATTTCAACTCATTTACGGAATTTTTTATTTAAAAAAATAAAAAATTCCGTAAATGAGTTGAAATAATCAATAAATACAAAATTTAGTAAACGTGTCCATTAAAAAATGGATTATTTAAACTCATTTACTGAAATATATTTTCATTATTTCAACTAATTTACTAAAATATATTGTTACTGATGGATTATTTTAACTCATTTACTGAAAAATATTGTTACTGATGGATTATTTTAACTCATTTACTGAAATATATTGTTACTGATGGATTATTTTAACTCATTTACTGAAATATATATTTATTGATGGATTATTTCAATTTATTTACTAAAACATATTTTTAATGGATTATTTCAACTCATTTACTGAAATGTTTTTTTATTGATGGATTATTTCAACTCATTTACAGAAATATATTTTTATTGATGATTATTTCAACTCATTTAATGAAATATATTTTTTATTTGTGGATTTTTAAAAATTTGTATACCGAACTATATTTTTATTGATGGATTATTTCAACTCATTTAGTGAAATATATTTTTTTATGGATTATTTCAACTCATTTACTGAAATACATTTTTATTGATTGATTATTTCAACTCATTTAGTGAAAAATATTTTAATTTATGTATTATTTCAACTCATTTACTTAAATATAATTTAATTTATAGATTAACTAATTTACTGAACTATATTTTTAATTGATGGATTATTTAAACTCTTGAAATATATTTTTACTGATGGATTATATTAACTAATTTACTGAAATCAATTTTTATTTATGGATTTAAACTCAGTTACTGAAATATTTTTTTATTTATGGTCTAATTCAACTCATTTACCGAAATATATTTTTATTGGATTATTTCAACTCATTTACTAAAAACTATATTTTTTTATGGATTATTTCAACTCATACTGAAATATATTTTTATTGATGGATTATTTTAAGTTATTTACTAAAATATTTTTATTTATCGATTACTTCGAATGATTTACTGAAATATATTTTTATTTATGGATAATTTCAACTCATTCACTGAAATATATTTTTATTTATGGATTATTTAAACTCATGTAATGAAAGATATTTTTAATTTGTGGATTTTTTTTTTTTTTTACCGAAATATATTTATTGATGGATTATTTCAACTCATTTACTGAAGTATATTTTTATCGATGATTATTTAAACTCATTTACTGAAATATATTTTTATTGATGGATTATTTAAACTCATTTACTGAAATATATTTTTTTATGGATTATTTCACCTCATTTTTAACTGGAAATTTTTATTTATGGATTATTTTACCTCATTATTTATTGAAAGTTAATTATGGATTATTTCACCTCATTTTTACAGAGTTATTATTTATGGTTTATTTTACCTAATTTTTACTGGTATTATTTTGGATTATTTTACCTCATTATTTATTGAAAGTTAATTATGGATTATTTCACCTCATTTTTACAGAGTTATTATTTATGGATTATTTTACCTAATTTTAACTGGTATTATTTATGGATTATTTTTACATCATTTTAAACTGCTATTATTTATTGATTGTTTTACCTCATTTTAACTGGAAATTGTTATTTATGGATTATTTTACCTCATTTTAACTGAAAATGATTATTTATGGATTACTTCACCTCATTTTTTTTACAGAGTTATTTATGAATAATTTTTACCTCATTTTTATCTGTTATTATTTATAGATGATTTAAACTCATTTTTTACTGAACGTTACGGATTAATTTCTTATTTTTAACTGGAAATTGTTATTTATGGATTATTTGACCTCATTTTTAACTGAAGTTGTCATTTATGGGGTTTTTTTTACCTCATTTTAACTGAAAGTTGTTATTTCTGGATTATTTCAACTCATTATTTACTGAAAGTTGTTATTTATGGCATATTTTACCTAATTTTAACTGGAAGTTATTTATGATTTATTTTTACATCCTTTTTAACTGGAAATTATGTATGGATTATTTTACCTAATTTTTTTTACTGAGTTATTTATGGATTAATTTTACCTCATTTTTAACTGTTATTATTTATGGATTACGTCACCTCATTTTTTTACAGAATTTTTTTTTTAATGGATTATTTTTACCTAATTTTTAACTATTATCATTTTTAACCCCCCCCCCCCCCCCCTCCCCACTTCATTTTTTACTAAACGTTATTTATGGATTAATTTCTAATTTTTAACTGGAAGTTGTTATTTATGGATTATTTTACCTAATGTTTTACTGAGCTATTTGTGGATTATTTTTACCTCATTTTAAAATTTATTTCAACTCATTTTTTACTGAAATTTTTTATTTATGGATTATTTTATCAAATTTCACACAAAATGTTATTATTCATGGATTATTTTACCTAATTTTTAACTGGTATTATTTTTGGATTATTTCAACTCACTTTATACTGAAGATTGTTATTTATGGATTATTTTATCAAATTTCACACAGTGTTATTCATGGATTATTTTACCTAATTTTTAACTGGAATTATTTATGGATTCATTGTTATGTATAAAAGGAGGGAGTTGTGACGGCACAGAACCACAAGGGGGTGATGTTGCGCTATGAGTGAGACACACACACACACACACACACACACACACACACACACACACACACACACACACACACACACACACACACACACACACAAAATAATATATATAATAGTGAAATAATACTAATAAATAAACTATATAATGGTGTGTGACAAAATCCAAGAGTGTGTGTGTGTGTGTGAGGCTGTGTGTGTGATTAGCTGTAGTGTGTTACCTAGTGTTGTGTTGGACGAGAGGAGGGACAAAGCAGAAAGGCAGTCCGTGAGCAGGCGGAGATAGTCAGGGAGAATGGCGAGGCGTCAGAGGTCCGTGTCAAGGCGGAGGTCAAGGATTAAAGGCCTACTGAAACCCACTACTACCGACCACGCAGTCTGATAGTTTATATATCAATGATGAAATCTTAACATTGCAACACATGCCAAAACGGCCGGGTTAACTTATAAAGTGCCATTTTAAATTTCCCGCTAAACTTCCGGTTGAAAACGCCTTTGGATGATGACGTATGCGTGTGACGTAACCAGTGAAACAGGAGTATCGGTACCCCATTGAATCCAATACAAAATAGCTCTGTTTTCATCTCATAATTCCACAGTATTCTGGACATCTGTGTTGGGGAATCTTTTGCAATTTGTTTAATGCACAATGGAGACTGCAAAGAAGAAAGTTGTAGGTGGGATCGGTGTATTAGTGGCGGACTACAGCATCACAACCAGGAAGACAGAGATGGATAGCAGACGCGTTAGCCGGCGAACTCACCTTAACTTCCTCCGTCTCGCCGACCGCATCTGTGATCGGGTGAAGTCCTTCGTCGCACCGTCGATCGCTGGAACGCAGGTGAGCACGGGTGTTGATGAGCAGATGAGGGCTGGCTGGCGTAGGTGGATAGCTAATGTTTTTAGCATAGCTCTGTGAGGTACAGTTGTTAAGTTAGTTTCAATGGCGTCGTTAGCAACAACATTGTTAACCTTCGCCAGGCTGGAAAGCATTAACCGTGTATTTACATGTCCCTGGTTTAATAGTATTGTTGATCTTCTATCTATCCTTCCAGTCAGGGATTTATTTATTTTGTTTCTATATGCAGTTAAGCACGATGCTATCACGTTAGCTCCGTAGCTAAAGTGTTTCGTCGATGTATTGTCGTGGAGATAAAAGTCACTGTGAATGTCCATTTCGCGTTCTCGACTCTCATTTTCAAGAGGGTATAGTATCCGAGGTGGTTTAAAATACAAATCCGTGATCCACAATAGAAAAAGGAGAGAGTGTGGAATCCAATGAGCCAGCTTGTACCTAAGTTACGGTCAGAGCGAAAAAAGATATGTCTTGCACTGCATTCTAGTCCTTCACTCTAACGTTCCTCATCCACGAATCTTTCATCCTCGCTCAAATTAATGGGGTAATCGTCGCTTCCTCGGTCCGAATCTCTCTCGCTGCTGGTGTAAACAATGGGGAAATGTGAGCAGCACTCCAGCTTGTGACGTCACGCTACTTCCGGTAGGGGCAAGGCTTTTTTTTTTATCAGCGACCAAAAGTTGCAAACTTTATCGTCGATGTTCTCTACTAAATCCTTTCAGCAAAAATATGGCAATATTGCGAAATGATCAAGTCTGCTATCCCCGTTTAAATAAAAAAAATTCATTTCAGTAGGCCTTTAAGGGAGGCAGTCCAGAATCCAGAGGGGAACAGGGGAACTTGGGGAAAGCACTGCAGGAGGACAACACGGAAACAAGGAAGTCACAGGGGTAAGCGAGTACGCAGGATAGAAGCCAGACAAGGGGTGCTTACTAGGGTACAGAAGACTAAGTTCCGGCCAGGATCCTTGGGTCCACTGCTCTATATACAGCTTGCCCTCATCAGTCCCAGGTGTGTTGATTGCTGATCGCCCACAGCCTTGCCGGCATGTGGGCGTGATGCGGCCAGCGCGAGCAGGGGTGTGTCTGGGCGCGCTGCCAGCGGAGGTGCTGGCAGACCCAGCTGCCGCAGAAAAGCGGGTTCGAGCCCGCGCCTTGACATTAATTTACCTCATTTTTAACTGGAAGTTGTTATTTATGGATTACTTTACCTCATTTTAACCTAAAGTTGTTATTTATGGATTATTTCACCTCATTTTTTACTGAGTTTTTTACAAAGTGTTATTGTTTATGGATTATTTTACCTAATTTTTAACTGTTATTATTTATGGATTATTTCAACTATTTTTTCCCATTATTGACCTGGATCTGAAAGCGGGCTTCTTCACCAGCGTCACACACCTGGACGAGGGAAGTGTGCTCCAAGGAGGTGAGGTCAGGTGAGTCTTCAAGAGGTGGCACTGAGAAGGACAAACAATACAAATAAAAAGTTTACACGACAGGAAGCAGCGAGGATCTCCTGAATCCTGTGCTTACCTTCTGCCACAGCATGGTGGCGCTGCAGGTGAGCGAGGCCAAGTACGCCCTGCTGGGTGCCACCACCCTGCTTTGCTCAGGTAATTATGATTCCTATTGTTGGAAACATGTCATGCAAACATAAATATACATGATTCAATGCTAACATGCTAACTACAAGCATTGTTGCCATTTATTTCATTAGCATTATGCCAACATTAAACAGTAACAGTTCCATCTTTATGTGCATAGTGTCTTTCTTTCTAGCTGCTAGCCTTAGCATTTAACACTTGTCGATTAAAGCAAGTGCAGGCTAGCTATTAGCATTGTTAGCATTTACTTTGGGTTAGGATTCTCCAAAAATTAAAATAGGTAGCAGTTAGGACTTTGTTTATAAAAATATTTAATTTTCTAGGTTCGAGCTTTAGCATATACTGGATGTATACAGTATATGTATACAAACACACACACACACACACGTATTAATACATTTTTATATATGTATATATTCACACACAAATATACATACATATATACAGTACACACATACATATGTATATATATAAATATAAATATATATGTGTGTAAAAAGAATTACATTAACACAAACATGCGTATTTCGCAAGCAAATATTTTTTTTAGCTTACCTCATTATTAACAACCCTGTCTGCAACTGAAGTGGGTTGTGGGTGGATCTTTCCTCTCCATGTCACTTTCGGTTGACATCCAAAAGTACCAGCTAGTGAAAAGTTCGTTTTCCTTGCTTCAAGTTGTTTCATATGTTTTTGGCGTTTCGCATGTACTTCCAAAGCCTTGAAACCTCGTGATCCATAGTCAATATTATCATGACACCACGTGCACAAAAGCTTTCCGGGACGATCGATTTTCCGAATAAAATCACCGAACAAAGTCGTAACTTCCTTCTTCCCAACAGTATCAGTGATTTCCCTTTCCATCCAGTCCCATCGAAACTTATTTTTGACATGTTTATCAATTTCTTTTACTCGTAAAGCGTCCTTTCTCTCGAGAACCGACATCGTTTACATATGGAAAATGGCGGTAAGATGACGTTGTTAACGTCATCATTCATAACAGATGTCCTGATTGGTCACAAGGAACATATCGACCAATCAACTACGGCGTAATATAAACTACGTCTCGAATCTTGATTTAGAGTCGGAAAAAAAACGGAAAAAGGGAAGATAATTTTTTTTTCTTCCCGAGATTAAAAAGACGGAATTCCGACTTTAGACGGAAAAATCACATGCCTGAATTCTACAGTAGTATTGGTCACTAAATATAGTAAACTTATCAATACTACAGTTGCATTGGTCACTAAATGTAGTAAACATCAATACTACTGTAGCTTTAGTCACTAAATGAAGTAAACATATCAATACTACAGTAGTATTGGTCACTAAATGTAGTAAACATATCAATACTACAATAGTATTGGTCACTAAATGTAGTAAACATCAATAAAACAGTAGTATTGGTCACTAAATGTAGTAAACATATCAATACTACAGTAGTATTGGTCACTAAATAAAGTAAAGCTATCAATATTACAGTTGTATTGGTCACTAAATGTAGTAAAAATATCAATACTACAATAGTATTGGTCACTAAATGTAGTAAACATATCAATACTACAGTAAAATGATTCCCGGGCGCGGCGCCGCTGCTGCCCACTGCTCCCCAAGGGGATGGGTCAAATGCAGAGGACAAATTTCACCACACCTAGTGTGTGTGTGACAATCATTGGTACTTTAACTTTAACTTTAACTTAATATTGGTCACTAAATGTAGTAAAACTATCAGTACAATAGTAGTATTGGTCACTAAATGTAGTAAAACTATCAATACTACAGTAGTATTGGTCACTAAATGTAGTAAAACTATCAATACTACAGTAGCATTGGCCACTAAATGTAGTAAAACTATCAATACTACAGCAGTATTGGTCATTAAATGTAGTAAAACTGTCAATACTACAGTAGTATTGGTCACTAAATGTAGTAAAACTATCAATACTACAGTAGTATTGGTCACAAAAATGTAGTAAAACTATCAATACTACAGTAGTATTGGTCACTAAATGTAGTAAAACTATCAATACTACAGTAGTATTGGTCACAAAAATGTAGTAAAACTATCAATACTACAGCAGTATTGGTCATTAAATGTAGTAAAACTGTCAATACTACAGTAGTATTGGTCACTAAATGTAGTAAAACTGTCAATACTACAGTAGTATTGGTCACTAAATGTAGTAAAACTATCAATACTACAGTAGTATTGGTCACAAAAATGTAGTAAAACTATCAATACTACAGTAGTATTGGTCACTAAATGTAGTAAAACTATCAATACTACAGTAGTATTGGTCACAAAAATGTAGTAAAACTATCAATACTACAGCAGTATTGGTCATTAAATGTAGTAAAACTGTCAATACTACAGTAGTATTGGTCACTAAATGTAGTAAAACTATCAATACTACAGTAGTATTGGTCACAGAAATGTAGTAAAACTATCAATACTACAGTAGTATTGGTCACTAAATGTAGTAAAACTATCAATACTACAGTAGTATTGGTCACTAAATGTAGTAAAACTATCAATACTACAGTAGTATTGGTCACTGAATGTAGTAAAACTATCAATACTATATTAGTATTGGTCACTAAATGTAGTACAACTATCAATACTACAGTAGTATTGGTCACTAAATGTAGTAAAAATATCAATACTACAATAATATTGCCAATAGATGTACAAACCCCGTTTCCATATGAGTTGGGATATTGTGTTAGATGTAAATGTAAACGGAATACAATGATTTGCAAATCATTTTCAACCCATATTCAGTTGAATATGCTACAAAGACAACATATTTGATGTTCAAACTGATTAACATTTTTTTTGTTGCAAATAATCATTAACTTTAAAATTTGATGCCAGCAACACGTGACAAAGAAGTTGGGAAAGGTGGCAATAAATACTGATAAAAGTTGAGGAATGCTAATCAAACACTTATTTGGAACATCCCACAGGTGAACAGGCAAATTGGGAACAGGTGGGTGCCATGATTGGGTATAAAAGTAGATTCCATGAAATGCTGAGTCATTCACAAACAAGGATGGGGAGAGGGTCACCACTTTGTCAACAAATGTGTGAGCAAATTGTTGAACAGTTTAAGAAAACCTTTCT
>NC_084731.1:69432357-69492357 GCF_033978785.1 Entelurus aequoreus
TTTTCCCCGTAAAAGAGGAAGCGCATCTTCTTCTACGGTAAGCAACCGCCCCCATAGAAGAGGAAGCGCTTCTTCTTCTACTGTAAGCAACCGCCAAGGTGAGCACCCGCCCCCGTAGAAGAAGAAGCGCGCAGATATTACGTTTCATTTCATTTGTGTGTTTCTGTAAAGACCACAAAATGTCTCCTACTAAGAGACACGCGTACAAGGTTCCACTGACTTTTAATATTCATGTGAACCGCACTGTGGATACAACGGGAACATGTACGGTGAATATTCGCACCACAGGGAATGAGAAGTCGTCCTACTGTGGTTCTAGCTTGCCATGCTAACGGCCAGAAACTTCCACCCACGGTGATATTCAAAAGGAAGACCTTGCCAAAAGAGAACTTTCCAGCCGGCGTCATCATAAAAGCTAACTCGAAGGGATGGATGGATGAAGAAAAGATGAGCGAAGGGACCGGGTGACTTTTTTCACGCAGCTCCGTCCCTGTTGATCTATGACTGCATGCACGTCCACATCGTAGATGGTGTCAAAAAACAAGTGAAGCACACCGAAGAAGAAGAATTTGAGGGATTTGTGGATGAGTAATAACTTCAGAAAGTGAGCTTTAAATGTTTATTTTGTGTGTTGTGTGACACTAACGTTCGAGCAACGTTGAGTTATTGATGTTGCTATTGCTCCGCACTATTTTGAGTGTTACTATTTTTGTGATTGCACATTTGCACATTACATTTTGGGAGTGAACAGAGTTGTTAGAACGCTGGTTTTTGATATATTATTAAAGTTTGATTGACCTATCTGACCGTTTTTTTGACATTCCCTTTAGCGTAGCGTAGGTGCGGCTAATAACACGGGGCGGCTAATAGGTAAACAAAGTTTTGAAATATGCCATTCATTGAAGGTGTGGCTTACAACACGGGGCGGCTTATGGTGCGGAAAATACGGTACCTTTCAGCATAAATGGCGCCTTCACAGAAGTGTAAGTTACCCATGTCTTGGGCACTAATACACCCCCATACCATCACAGATGCTGGCTTTTCAACTTTGCGCCTATAACAATCGGGATGGTTCTTTTCCTCTTTGGTCCGGAGGACACGACGTCCACGGTTTCCAAAAACAATTTGAAATGTGGACTTGTCAGACCACAGAACACTTTTACACTTTGTATCACTCCATCTTAGATGAGCTCAGGCCCAGCAAAGCTGACGGCGTTTCTGGGTGTTGTTGATAAACGGTTTTCGCCTTTCATAGGAGAGTTTTAACTTGCACTTCCAGATGTAGCGACCAACTGTAGTTACTGACAGTGGGTTTCTGAAGTGTTCCTGAGCCCATGTGGTGATATCCTTTACACACTGATGTCGCTTGTTGATGCAGTACAGCCTGAGGGATCGAAGTTCACGGGCTTAGCTGCTTACGTGCAGTGATTTCTCCAGATTTTCAGAACCCTTTGATGATATTATGGACCGTAGATGGTGAAATCCCTAAATTCCTTGCAATAGCTGCTTGAGAGAGGTTTTTCTTAAACTGTTCAACAACTTGCTCACGCATTTGTTGACAAAGTGGTGACCCTCGCCCCATCCTTGTTTGTGAATGAATGAGCATTTCATGGAATCTACTTTTATACCCAATCATGGCACCCACCTGTTCCCAATTTGCCTGTTCACCTGTGGGATGTTCCAAATAAGTGTTTGATGAGCATTCCTCAACTTTATCAGTATTTATTGCCACCTTTCCCAACTTCTTTGACACGTGTTGCTGGCATCAAATTCTAAAGTTAATGATTATTTGCAAAAAAAAAAAAGTTTTTTAGTTTGAACATCAAATATGTTGTCTTTGTAGCATATTCATTCAACTGAATATGGGTTGAAAATTATTTGCAAATCATTGTATTCCGTTTATATTTACATCTACCACCATTTCCCAACTCATATGGAAACGGGGTTTGTAATAAAAAACAACTACAGGCTTCCCAAATGCTGTAATAAATTAAGCATGATGAGTTAACTTGAAACTGTTAAATGTTGCACTTTTTATATGTAGAACAAAAGTTTTGTCATTGTATTTAATCTGAACAACAACTTGAGGCAGTTTAATGTTGATTAACGTGGGCAGAATTATTATAGTGTTCCCAATGTTAAAAGGATAAAGCCATTGTTTACAAATTTGGTAAATAACCAAAAAATTTATATTTTGTTGTTTTCTTACTGTACCGAAAATGAACCGAACCGAGGTACGTACCGAACCGAAATATATATGTATATATATATATATATATATGTATCATTACAGTGGATATATATATTAGGGGTCTAACGGTACACAAACATTTTGGTAATATATATATATATATATATATATATATATATATATATATATATGTATATATATATATATATATATATATATTAGGGGTCTAACGGTACACAAAAATTTCGGTTCGGTACGTATATATATATATAATTACTTTACATGCAGTCAGGCGCCGCATTGGGCCGAAAGCTAAGTCAAAAAGTTTGGACACCACTTCATTAAACAATAGGTAATAATTTACTTTCGAAAACAGACTCATAGATTTTGTCTCTATCATGCTCTTAAACTTAAAAATAACCGATAAAAATTATTCAGTGTTTATAATGTAATGTCGTTAATATTAATGTTATTATTTAAAAATAATTAATAATAATAATAACAATGCAAGTAACTATTTAAAAGGATATAAACTTGTATTTCTCATTACTTTAGAATTGTTTACCCGTGTCCTGTAATTCAAAGGTAAATAACTTTGTTATCCTTAATAAATAAACAAAAAAATGAAATAGACTCTTATTTTTGTTGACAAAAATTTAACTGAACTAAATATCGAACATCTTAAAGTAAATTTTTTCCCAAGTTGAAAATACTTGTCTTTTTTGCCATCATTCTTGCTCGTTCATCAGTGTTGATGGGCTCATATTGCCCATCCGATTTGAAGCTGAAATATGACCGCAACGGGACATTTGGCTCGGTCAGCATTTTTTTTTCTTACTACCGCACTTTTTGTTACTTTGCGACACTTCTCACGAGCGAGTAGGAGGCCTGTCTGTTCGTGCTTCCTGTTCGTGTAGAGCTGGTGCGCTGCTCTACGCCCCCCGAGACAAAGATGGTGAATGATTGAAAAGAGGGCTCACTGCGTTAAATAAACACGCAAAGTGAGATCTCTGATTGAAGTGAGAGACGAGGATTATGTCGTGCAAACGTACTGACCATGTGCGCTTGTTGTCGAAGAAGAGCACCAGGTAGAGCCTGTGGCTGCTTTCCTCCTGCCTCTGCTCCCCCAGGCGGAGGACATCTTTGGGGGGCACGGGGATGGGCACCCCGTTGAGCAGCAGGCCCTCCTCTGGCATGTCCGGGTCGATGATCTGGAACAAAGTTGTACACCTCAGTCACACTGGGAGGAGTCGGATGCTCATACGGAAAAAGAACGCTAATACCAGGGCGGGATATGAGGGGTATCCACGACATTTGGCCCAGACCATGTCCAGAGGCTCCAGCTGCGTCTCCTCCTCGGCCGCATGGCTGCCGTTACCTGGGAGTAACAATGAAGCGTTTCATGTGGAGGCGGAGAAGACAAGATGGAGAGCAGAAGCTACCAGTGTAGTCAGTGTCTCCGTTGACCATGTCCAGCAGGGGGACCTTGGACAGAGCGGGCTTCCCCAGGCTTCGTCTGGGTGCGGCGGTGCTGTGGAGGACAACATGGAGTTAGGTACAACTATTGCCTGGGAGTGAAGACACCAGCAGAACTGAGACCTTACGTTTCTTTGTGGAGGACGGGGCAGGTGCTGTACTCGCCGTCGTCTTTGTGCTTGTCGAAACCGTTGGTCAGTCCTGGAGGCAAAGAGGAAGGAGTTGACTTCTTAATCCTGGTAGTTACTTCAGACTAGGGTTGTCCCCATACCGATATTTTGGTACCGGTACCAAAATGTATTTCGATACATTTCTAAATAAAGGGGACCACAAAAAAGGTCATTATTGTTTTTATTTTAACAAAAAATCTTAGGGTACTTTAAACATATGTTTATTATTGCGAGTTTGTCCTTAAATAAAATAGTGAAAATCCTACACAACTTGTCTTTTAGTAGTAGGTAAACAAACAAAGACTCCTAATTAGTCTGCTGACGTATGCAGTAACATACCATGTCATGTATCTACCTATTATTTAGTCTACATTGTAAAGGACAAACTGTAAAAAAGTATTATTAATCCACTTGTTAATTTCCTGTTAATATCTGATTATTTTCTGTTTCAACATGTTCCATCTACACTTCTGTTAAAATGTAATATTCACTTATTCTTCTCTTGTTTGATACTTTAGTTTTGGATGATACCACAAATTTAGGTATCGATCCAACACCAAGTAGTTAAATGATCATACAATGGTCATATTCAAAGTCTTCATGTGTCCAGGGACATATTTATTGAGTTTATAAACATAATATGAATTATAAAAAAAGGGGAAAAAAATTTGTGACGATAATAAATATCGATGTAATCATAGTAGTATCGACTAGATATGCTATTCTACTTGGTATCATTACAGTGGATGTCAGGTGTAGATCCACCCATGGCATTTGTTTACATTGAGGAGTGCTAACTTGGGGATCATCTTGAATGGAGACAAGTCAGCAAGGCAGAGACGTCCCCAACTGATTCACAGGTGTACCACCTTCCCTTTATCTCGAAAATCCTCGAACAAAATTGTTGCATAGCAGCTAAATGATTACTTAGCCTCTAACAATCTCTGTGAACCCGTTCTGTCTGGTTTCAGGGCAAATCACTCTACGGAGACAGCCCTCACAAGAATAACTAATGACCTATTGCAAACGATGGATGCTGATGCGTCATCCATGTTGCTGCTACTTGATCTTAGCGCTGCTTTTGATACCGTCGATCATAACCTTTTATTAGAGCGTATCAAAACACGTATTGGTTTGTCAGACTTAGCCTTTTCTTGGTTTGACTCCTATCTTACTGACATAATGCAGTACGTCTCCCATAACAATGTGACCTCGAGGTATGTTAAGGTAACGTGCAGACTTCCCCAGGGTTCGGTTCTTGGCCCTGCACTCTTCAGCATCTACATGCTGGTGCTACGTGACATCCTACACAAATATGCTGTTAGCTTTCACTGATGACACCCAACTTTACATGCCCCGAAAGATGACTGGCAACTCGCATTGGCGCCATTTTTCGCTGACTCTTGCTTGCATTTATTTACTATTTAGAACGTTTGACAAAGGAAAAACGTGTTCTTGTCTTAGGTAAGGATTGTGAATGTAAAAAAAAAAGTGCAGTGCCCCTTAATGATTGTAGCGAGGTTGTGAAGCCAAGACAACAAAATAAACGCCTTACCACATTTCTTATTTGGTGTTCTGTGGCGCTCTCCTTCTGAGCTCGTCTCTCGGCCGGCGCTCCGTTGGTCAGTTAGGCTGGGTGGCCCTATGGCTTTCTGGGGGGTGTCGGTGGGGGTGGTAGAGGGGGTGTCGGGGGAGGCACTCGAACTGTCGTCCTGTGCTGCCTTCCCGTTCAGCAGTGCACCGTCCCTCTCTCTAAACAGCTTGGCGCCATTTTTGGCCTTTTTGAACAACACAGACGTCCGTCGCCCTACCCCGTCGGTGGAGGGCCGCGTGGGGGTGCAGGGGTCCGGCAGGCCGTTGGCCACCGCCGAGCCCTCGCTGTGCAAATTTGGCGGCGACGTAGTGCAAACAATGTCCTCTGCGGCGGCGCGGGCCTCCAGCTTTAGGCGCTTCCAGCTGGTGGGGCCTGGGTGCTGCTTGGCGATGGGCCGCAGGGTGGGAGGCTCCAGGGGCGCGTCTCCAAGCCGGGGAGGGGGGGCCGGCCCGGTGGGTTCCAGTGTCGGGGGCGAGGCGGGTTTGAGGTCTTCTGGAAAGGATGGAGGGGACAATGACATGAAAGTGTGACTCTGCGTGCATGGGAAAACAAAATGGCCGCGGATTATGTGGTGTGATGTGGTTTCCTAGTCACATTGGACAATGATGTCATCCAGAACTCTACAGAAATAGTCTAAGCACCGCCCAAATGGACTTTAGGTGTGCGGGAACCTCCAAGGTCAGACACTTTCTTCAACGTAGACCTTTTCCACTGAAAAATATTTGTCATTTTCCAAACCACTACACACATACATTTTTTTTCAACTCTAAGGGCCCCCTTCAAGTTAAAAATAAGTCGCATGTTGTTTCTGTCAACGCTTAAATCTCCAGATCAAGAAAATTTATAATTTTAAAAAGTTTGCAAGTGCTTCTGTGTAGTGTACGTTTGATTCCTTATTAAAGCCTATATTCCAACAGTGTTACTGTTCAAACTGTGCGTAATGTTACAGTGGCCCAAAATATTAAATTGACCTTGTTTTTAATGAATACTTAGGCCTACTACGCTACTGCATTTCAATGTGGAGAGAGTGTTTCTGAGGTGGTATTTGGTGAAGAGTTTGTGAACAACTTCAATTTACTGTATCTGCCGATGTAAAGTTTTATTTTGTATGCCCTTTATGTTAAAGAAAACTGTTTTTTATGGCAAATAACAAATTATGCAATATTTCCCATCCCCCCCAAAAATTTTTAAAGTGGAACATTTCAGCTGAAAAATTCATAACACCATTGGTTTAAATTCATTATTTCCTGAGCAAACACAAAAAAAACCCCACTAAAATTTTCAGAATCCAAAAGGGCCCCAGTCATAAAAGTCATACATTATTTTATTTTCTTTCTTTTAACGCTTTATTATCTAGATCAACTTCAGAGTATTTTTTTTATGCTTTATGATCTTTTTGTCCAAGAAAATGGCAAAATCACAAAAATGTGCAATCTTTTTACCCCCCAAAAAATCTCAAAGTGGATTATTTAATGTGAAGTATTTGGAGCCTTAAAAGGGTCAAGAATTCATAACAACATTGATTTTGATTTATTATTATTATTACTATAATTATTTTGTTGAGCAAAGACAATTTAAAATTTTCAGGGACCCAGAAGGGGCCCAGTCCTTAAGGTGTTAAAAATAAGTAATCCATAATTATATATTTTTTCAACGCTCAAATCTATGGATCAACTTTAGATTTATTCATCAATTATACATTTTATTATCTTTTTGTTTGTCATGGAAAATGTACACAAAAATTCAATATGTTCTCCCCAAAAAATGTGAAGTAATTAGGGACGGCGTGGCAAAGTTGGTAGAGTGGCCGTGCCAGCAATCGGAGGGTTACTGGGGTTCAACCCCCACCTTCTACCATCCTAGTCACGTCCGTTGTGTCCTTGGGCAAGACACTTCACCCTTGCTGCTGGTTAGCGCCTTGCATGGCAGCTCCCGCCATCAGTGTGTGAATGTGTGTGTGAATGGGTGAATGTGGAAATACTGTCAAAGCGCTTTGAGTACCTTGAAGGTAGAAAAGCGCTATACAAGTATAACCCATTTATCATTTATAATTGGAGCCTTAAATAGGTAAATAATTCACAACATTGATTTTGATTCGTTATTTTTCTTCAGCAAAAAAAAAAAAAATCCACTAAAATGATTTGGGATCCAAAAGGGACCCACTCATAAAAGTGTTGAAAAATGTCATACGTGAATTTATTTATGTTTACTTTCAATGTTTAAATATTTTGATCAACTTTAGCTATATCAGTCAATTATACAATTTTGTTACGTTTTCAAAACAATATTTTTTTGTTTGTTTTATGTCGTTTATGTCATGGAAAACTACATTTGTTTAATGAAAAAAAAAATGCAATATTTTCCTCAAAAAATGTTTCAAAGTGTAATATTTGATGTAAAGTAATTGAAGCCTTAATATGTCAATGATTCATAGTATTTATTTTCATTCATTATTTTTCTTTAGCAAACAAATAATTCCACTAAAATGAATTGGGATCCAAAAGGGCCCCACTCACAAAAGTGTTAAAAAAGGTCATACATTAATTTATTTTTGTTTACTTTCAATGCTTAAATCTTTTGATCAACTTTAAATACATCAGTCAATTATACGTTTTGTTACGTTTGAAAAAATATTTGTTTGTTTTACACCGTTTGTCATGGAAAACAAATTTTGTTTAATGACAAAACATATGCAATATTTTCCCCCCAAAATATTTCAAAATGTAATATTTGATGTGAAGTAATTGAAGCCTTAAATATGTCTATAACTCCTAAAATTGATTTTGATTCATTATTATTTTTTGAGCAATGTCAATTTTAAAGAAAAAAAAACAGCCTGCGTGGCAGCTTTGTGTTACTAAAGTCAACATTATTATTATTATTATATTCCACTTTGTTTTTAAATAGTATTTTTAGAATGTTCCGCGGGCCATTCGAAAATTAGCTGGGGGAAGCAAATGGCCCCTGGACCGCAGTACAGGATATGATCTATTCCAGGGTCAAACTGTGGCCATAACTGTTAACAGGGCAAGGTTCCAAGTAGCATTGAACCATTAACGGTCATACAAGTGTAAAAATAAGTCAGCCACTGTTCACAATAAAATGAAATCAATCAATTAGGAACAGAGATTACTGCTAGTGCTTGGGAGAGGAGTGTCGACACTTTTTTGTTCGCTCGGTTATTCTTTTATTATTGTACTGAGATGTGTCTACTGCCCTGGAATTATTGCTTTGGATCAGAGGTGTTCAAAGTGCAAGCCAGGTTCATTTGCGGCCTGCAGCTAATTTGTCAAAGCCCTATGGCAATTGTTAAAAATACTATTACAAAAAAAAACTGAAAAAAGTGCAATATTAAAGCAAACAGGTAAAATGTAATGAGAAAAAGTCGCAATACTGACACTAATAACACACAGCTGCCATGCAGGCTGTTTTTCTTAAACTGTCATTGCTCAAAATATAACAATGAATCAAAATTAATGTTTTCATGAATTATTGACCTATTTAAAGCTACAATTACTTCACATCCAATATTCTTGTTTGGAAATTTGTTCTGAGAACATGTTGCATATTTTGTGTTTTTGCCAAAAAAACCCAGGGTTTTCTTTAAAACAGGCATAAAAAAAGTTGGATCTGAAGTTAATTAAAATATTTCAGCGTTAAAAAAAAAGGCACCAGCTTGAGGGGAGTTCTAAATGTTTAAAAAAACTAAATCTACTGTAAAATACAAACTATAAGCCGCTACTTTGAACCTTGCAGCTTATAAAACGGTGCAGCTAAATTATGGATTTTTCTTCTCTGACGGCCATAATAAAAATGGTTTAAAAAACACTGAAAAGGTGTTTTATTAATTGTGCTATGGTGCCATCTTTTGTACAAGTTTGCTTACAGCAGGTGCTGCAATGTCCTTCCATTTAGTGCTTTCAACCGGACGTAGAGGCGCCGTTCAGTCTTCTAGCCGCCCATAGCGTTTATACTCGTATGGATTCTTCATTTATCACTCCAAGCAACTGATTGTAAGTTTTACAATACAACTAAAACTATTCCTTCTTAATAAAACTGCCCCATGTGTGATGTCTGTAGGAGTGTTTTCATGCAAATTTGTGCGTGTTTTTGAAATGTAATCAAGCTGGCGTCATTAGCATTAGCTAATATGCTAACACATTTACGAGTATCTTTGTTAGTCCATGACAATGAATTCTGTTTTGTTTGATCAGCCGTTTTACTGCCGTGTTACAGACACCGTTTGGAAACAATTTAGATATGTAAATATTCATTTACAAATTATTTCTGTGTAAATAACTCATTTCACAACATATATATATGCAGCTTAAATATTTTTCTTCTTCTGAAAAATTGTGGGTGTGGCTTATATACTGGTATAGTCGGGAAAATACGGTATTTTATTAGTTTTGAAAATGAAAACTATCAAAATGGCCCCAGCATGATTTAATTTTTCAATGCGGCCCTTAGTGGAAAAAGTTTGGACACCCCTGCTTCAGATGCTCACGGAGGCATTTCAACTTTAGAGTGCACGTTTCCCTACAATGCTTTATTACTGTGCTCGACTTTAGAGGTTCCGCTGGTTCTGTAACATCATACACACATCACACACACACACACACACACACACACACACACACACACACACACACACACACACACACACACACACACACACACACACACACACACACACACACACACACACACACACACACACACACACACACACACACACACACACACACACACACACACACACACACACACACACACACACACACACAATACTGAGTCAAGTTGCTCTCACAACTGTACACCAGCACCATTGTACCAGGACAGGATCTAAATGACATTAAACAGACCACCAAAGGAAAAAAAAAAAGGTATCCGCCTAAACGCCCGCCCTTCTCTAAGGCGAGCACGAGGGTGTCTGAAGGGGGTGAGATGGCATGACTGCTACGGTACGTGGCCAGATGGAGAGTGGTGAGTCCATGAGTGATGTGCAGAAGAGGTGCAAAGAGCACTTGGGAGATAGAAGTTGTGAGGCCGCCATGGCTAACGAGACTCTGTGGGCCCCTACTTACTAGACTGGAGACAGTGGGGTGGTTGGGGTTGTTGCGTGGGGGGGACCCTGGCTCAATTACCTGAGGACAATGTTCTGTTAGCTCATGTTCACAACTGGTCTCATCGGATAAAAAAAGTGGGTTAAAAAAACAAAAAAACAAAAAAACAAAACAGTAGCATGCATTCATACACTTGTCTGCCAAAAACAAGTGAACCCCTCACAAGTACTTTATCTTAGAGTAGTCAGTGTGCAGCTTGTGTTGCAGTATAGATTTACCATCCACTTACAAAGAGTCAACCCAGACACTATTGCTTGAATGTTGAGGGTTAATGGAATGCGTGGAAGTTGGAATGGTTTGAATCGGATGAGAAACGTGGGATATGAAGAGGTTTGTGTATTGCCCATTCATTTGCAACGGGGAGAAATTCCTGGAAATTCCGTGAATTTTACGTTGGTGTGAATGTCCAGGATGAATTGAGTGTGTGGATGGTGGAATGGTTTGAATCGGGTGAGAAATGCGGGAGTTGTAAAACTTTGAAAATGTCCATTCATTTTTGTATGACAATTTCCTGGAAATTTGGGAATGAGAAAAAAAAACTGGAATTAAAAAAATATATAGATATCACAATTGTCCTTAAAGTTAAAAATAGGAATTTGCTGCTGTTGTATTTTTTTTTATATATTTTTTTTTTAATCGGTGGAGAAAAGCTGACGTAGTAAACCTTTGTAAGTGAAAATTGGTAATTTGGAAATCCTGGAATTTCAGGAAAATCGTGAATTTATACGGGAAAAAAATTAGGTACCTTTAGTGTCCCAATTTAGTGTTGTGTTTTGATGGTGGAACGGTTGGAATGGCTTCAAAAATGTATTGTACATTGATGTGACATCTATGATGTCGTTCACAACACAACAGATGAGATGTGTTGTGTGTGTATGATTGATTGTACAAACCCCGTTTCCATATAAGTTGGGAAATTGTGTTAGATGTAAATATAAACGGTATACAATGATTTGCAAATCATTTTTCTTAGTCAGTTTAAGGTTTTTCTTAAACTGTTCAACAATTTGCTCAAGCATTTGTTGACAAAGTGGTGACCCTCGCCCCATCCTTGTTTGTGAATGACTGAGCATTTCATAGAATCTACTTTTATACCCAATCATGGCACCCACCTGTTCCCAATTTGCCTGTTCACCTGTGGGATGTTCCAAATAAGTGTTTGATGAGCATTCCTCAACTTTATCAGTATTTATTGCCAACTTTCCCAACTTCTTTGTCACGTGTTGCTGGCATCAAATTCTAAAGTTGATGATTATTTGCCAAAAAAAAAAAGTTTATCAGTTTGAACATCAAATATGTTGTCTTTGTAGCATATTCAACTGAATATGGGTTGAAAATGATTTGCAAATCATTGTATTCCGTTTATATTTACATGTAACACAATTTCCCAACTCATATGGAATTGGGGTTTTTACATCAACGTGGCTTCATAGTAAAAGAGTGCGGGTACTAGACTGGCCTGCCTGTAGTCCAGACCTGTCTCCCATTGAAAATGTGTGGCGCATTATGAAACCTAAAATACCACAACGGAGACCCCCGGACTGTTGAACAACTTAAGCTGTACATCAAGCTGTACATCAAGCAAGAATGGGAAAGAATTCCACCTGAGAAGCTTACAAAATGTGTTTCGTCAGTTCCCAAACGTTTACTGAGTGTTGTTAAAAGGAAAGGCCATGTAACACAGTGGTGAACATGCCCTTTCCCAACTACGTTGGCACGTGTTGCAGCCATGAAATTCTAAGTTAATAATTATTTGCAAAAAAAAATAAAGTTTATGAGTTCGAACATCAAATGTAGTGCATCCAATTGAATATGGGTTGAAAAGGATTTGCAAATCATTGTATTACTTTTATATTTACATCTAACACAATTTCCCAACTCATATGGAAACAGGGTTTGTACATTAATGTGACATCCATGATGTTGTTCACAACAACACAACAGATGAGATGTGTTGTGTGTGTATGATTGATTGTACATTAATGTGACATCCATGATGTCGTTCACAACAACACAACAGATGAGGTGTGTAGTGTGTGTATGATTGTTTGTACATTTATGTTACCTTCCATGATGTCATTCACAACAACACAACAGATGACATATGTTGTGTGTGTATGATTGATTGTACATTGATGTGACATCCATGACGTCGTTCACAACAACACAACAGATTAGATGTGTTGTGTGTTTATGATTGATTGTACATTAATGTGACATCCATGATGTCGTTCACAACAACACAACAGATGAGATGTGTTGTGTTTGTATGATTGATTGTACATTAATGTGACATCCATGATTTTGTTCACAACAACACAACAGATTAGATGTGTTGTGTATGATTGATTGTACATTGATGTGACATCCATGACGTCGTTCACAACAACACAACAGATTAGATGTGTTGTGTGTTTATGATTGATTGTACATTAATGTGACATCTATGTCGTTCACAACAACACAACAGATGAGATGTGTTGTGTGTATGATTGATTGTACATTAATGGGACATCCATGATGTTGTTCACAACAACACAACAGATGAGATGTGTTGTTGTGTATGATTGATTGTGCATTAATGTGACATCGATGATGTCGTTCACAACAACACAACAGATGAGATGTGTTGTGTGTGTATGATTGATTGTACATTAATGTGACATCCATGATGTCGTTCACAACAACACAACAGATGAGATGTGTTGTGTGTATGATTGATTGTGCATTAATGTGACATCGATGATGTCGTTCACAACAACACAACAGATGAGATGTGTTGTGTGTTTATGATTGTTTGTACATTGACGTTACATACGATGATGTTGTTCACAACAACACAACAGATGAGATGTGTTGTGTGTGTATGATTGATTGTGCATTAATGTGACATTGATGATGTCGTTCACAACAACACAACAGATGAGATGTGTTGTGTGTTTATGATTGTTTGTACATTGACGTTACATACGATGATGTCGTTCACAACAACACAACAGATGAGATGTGTTGTGTGTGTATGATTGATTGTGCATTAATGTGACATCGAGGATGTCGTTCACAACAACACAACAGATGAGATGTGTTGTGTGTTTATGATTGTTTGTACATTGACGTTACATACGATGATGTCGTTCACAACAACACAACAGATGAGATGTGTTGTGTGTTTATGATTGTTTGTACATTGACGTTACATACGATGATGGTGTTCACAACAACACAACAGATGAGATGTGTTGTGCGTGTATGATTGATTGTGCATTAATGTGACATCGAGGATGTCGTTCACAACAACACAACAGATGACATGTGTTGTGTGTTTATGATTGTTTGTACATTGACGTTACATACGATGATGTCGTTCACAACAACACAACAGATGAGATGTGTTGTGTGTGTATGATTGTTTGTACATTGATGTGACATCCATTATGTCGTTCACAACAACACAACAGATGAGATGTGTTGTGTGTGTATGAGTGTTTGTACATTGATGTTACATCCATAATGTCGTTCACAACAACACAACAGATGAGATGTGTTGTGTATGTGTGTATGATTGTTTGTACATTGACGTTACATCGATGATGTTGTTCACAACAACACAACAGATTAGATATGTAGTGTGTGTATGATTGTTTGTACATTAATGTTACATCCATGATGTCGTTCACAACAACACAACACATGATATGTGTTGTGGTGTATGGATTGTTTTTGCTAGCTTTAGCTTCCTAGTTTAGACACTATTTCAGGTGACCATCTTGACATTGTTTATGACAGGGCGGTTGTTTGTTTAGGGATGATGAGTGAGTGGTCCCCAAGACATTATTTCACCAAACAAATGTTCCTTTTGCTCACAATGACAGCATTTCACTCACATTTTTGTCAATTTCCCTGATATTCTTAACAGCGGATTTTGTTTTATTGGCCAATTCTGTGACGCAAATCATGTGCCTTACTTTTTTGCTGAGTGTACTGATTATTGATTAGGCGTACTAGTGCTGTGTCAAATAAAAAGTAACAACAGTGGTAAGATCCCAAACTTCTTCTTTTCACTCATTCGCTCCTCATTCGTTTCACAGCTGCAAGTTCTGGAATTTGCTTGCACGTTGCGCGGCCCAATAATCGTTTTTTTCCCCCCGATTATTATCTTTTCATGATCGTGAGAAGCCAAAATCGAAATGGAAATCAAAATAAGATGAATTGCCCAGCCTTATTACATTGCAGTGATAATATAAACAGCAATGATTAAAATACATCATAACGATAAAATGCACCCGAAAAAAATATTTTGACTTTAATAACATATTTATTTTTAAATGTATGTAGTAAAACATTTGTATAGTCATTATAAAATATATGCGTTGTAGTCCATTATGCAAATTATCGTCCTGGCCTTGCCCCCACTGTTACAAATAGATTGTCAATCTGTGGGAAACACTAGACCAGGAGTGGCCACACTTTTTCTGCAGACGAGCTACTTTTCAATTGACCAAGTCGAGGGGATGTACCTCATTCATGTATCTATCCATCCATTTTGTACCGCTTGTCCCTTTCGGGGTCGCGGGGGGTGCTGGAGCCTATACTTCATTCATACATATAATTTATATTTATTTAGTGATGAAAGAGACGTTTTTGTTAACAAGTTAAAGGTGTTTAATGATAATACAGGCATTTTAACATTCCTTTCTTTCATGAAGACAAGAATGTAAGTTGGTGTATTTCCTAATTCTGATGACTTGCATTGATTGGAATCAGACAGTATTGATGAGAACGTCCACATTTTCAAATGGAGGAAAAAAAAAAGTCCTCCTTTCTGTCCAACACCACATGAAAGTCGTTGCTTTTTGCCATCTTATTTGTCCAGCTTCCCTACTCCTCTTTATACTCTTTACAAGAAATAAGTTGACGGAAAACTCCGTAGCTTGCTAGCTTGAGTGCGCCTGCTTTCTGAGACTCTTATTTTGTTAGCGCAGAAAGGATGAAGCAGCGCTTTTGTTGTGAAGACAGGAACTGTGCAGTCGGTCTTTAGAGATTTGACGGCAGGAACGGCGCGAGAGTCTGTTGAAATAAAAAGTGTTTCTCACCTTCCTGTCGGTCGTTTTTTCTTAATAATGATCTGAAAGCAGCCATCGTCATCTCACAAGACCCTCAGGTGCCGTGAATGTCAATCAACTGACGAAATAGACGTCTTGGTGAAGATTGATGATCGCTAATTTTTAGGTCTATTTTTTTAATGCCTGACTGGCGATCGACTGACACACCCTCCACCATCCACGTAATGGGCACCCCTGCTCTAGAGTCTAAACTACATCTATACTGTTATACAAGCTGTACACTGACTACTCTAAAAGGTATATCCAACTATACTTTTTTTTTCTCCAGTATTGTCATAAAAATGGTTGCTGAACTGTGAGGGGTGTACTCAATTTCTCTTTCTGGAAACACGACAACTTGTGACATGACTCACCTTTGTCTGAGAACGAGAGGCCATTTTCTGCCTTGACGTCCTCCTCCTCCTCCTCCTCCTCTTCGTCGCTGTCTTCTCTCAGCCGCCCGTTGTGAAGGCCGTAGCGGTGCTGCTGCCCTTGCCGGTGGCGAATGCTGGTGATCTCGCGGCGGAGCAGGCGCATGCGTCGGGTGCGGGCGGCGCTGCAGCGCATGGAGCTAACAAAGTCCAGCTTGTCCAGCAGCTCCTTCAGCTGCTCCTCCACGCTCATGTGGATTCGATTGTCTGGGTCCAGCACGCTGTCCACTGGGCAGGGAAGCACAAGACTGGACTAAATAGGAGTCAAAGTTCCCCAATGTCACAGTTGGAGTGGAAGACCATCTTCACGTTAGAGATGGGAGTCGGACCTTCGGGAGTCGCTCCTTTCAGAAAACTGCCTCGTTGTTATAGTTATTTTTCTCAAGGAAACAATCGATGATAAGATGTGGATCAGAATCAGTTAAACTTACCGTATTTTTCGGACTATAAGGCGCACTCAAAATCCTTTAATTTTCTCAAAAATGGACAGTGCGCCTTATAATCACACAAGAGATATGTGTAGACTACAATATGATGGCAGTAAACAACACCAAAACTTTAAATGTTCCATTGAAATAAAGAACATTACACACGGCATTTTGTCAAAATGTTTTAGTACAACTTTGAAGCCGCACAGCTTGATGGATTGTCGGCCCATTACGTAGTCAGAGATACAAGTATTACTATGGTGTGTATATAAGGACCGAAAAATGGCACCCATTAGCAAATATATTATCTGGCGTTTTGTTTCACAACATTATGCAAAACCAACTGTTCTTACCTTGTGGTACCTGCTGATGTGTATTTCAGATCTGCATAAGTCCTGAAAATTTGTGCACGTCCGCCACTGTAGTCCGTGCCGATACCGTAGTCGATAAGCTTCTTCTTTTTCTCTATCTTCTTGTTATGGGACATTCATCCTCCGCTGTTGCCATTTCTAATATAAAGTAGCGTAAAGTTGTAACGTATATCTCGCTATGGAAGCGCTAAAATATACCGGTGTAGTGAGTTTACATTATTCACCCAAGGAACTTTAGTCATTAGAGAGTTCCGGTCAGACGTTTTTTCACCAGACACATTTCCGGCGTTGTTGTTGCTCTAGTGAGCCACGGATGAGGAGATGCTGCTCCGTTATTGATTGAAGTAAAGTCTAAACGTCATTAAAAAAGTTAGCTCCATCAATTGACACTTCTTCCACTCCCGTCCTTGCACGCTACACCGCTACAACAAAGATGACGGGGAGAAGACGCTGTCGAAAGTGAGCCACGTAAATAAGACCGCCCACAAAACGGCGTATCCGGAAGCGAATGTCAGAAAGCGACTTGAAGATGATCTGTAAAACATCATCTATGCAACATTTTGACCAAAGAACCACCATTACATGTAATGTAGAACACAAGGAAGTCTTTTACATTTAGAAAACAATCATAATATGACCCCTTTAATGCACCTTATAATCCGGTGCGCCTAATACATTTAATACTTAAAATAAATGTATTATATTACTTTAATTTAAAGGCTACCCGAGCATTTAATAAAGTCAAATACAAATAAGGCAACAAGAGAAGTATCTTATATATACACACTATATTGCCAAAAGTATTTGGCCACCTGCCTTGACTCACATATGAACTTGAAGTGCCATCCCATTCCTAACCCATAGGGTTCAATATGATGTGGGTCCACCTTTTGCAGCTATTACAGCATCAACTCTTCTGGGAAGGCTGTCCACAAGGTTGCGGAGTGTGTTTATAGGAATATTCGATCAATCTTCCAAAAGTGCGTTGGTGAGGTCACACACTGATGATGTTGATCAAGAAGGCCTGGCTCTCAGTCTCCGTTCTAATTCATCCCAAAGGTGTTCTATTGGGTTCAGGTCAGGACTTTGTGCAGGCCAGTCAAGTTCATCCACACCAGACTGTCATCCATGTCTTTATGGACCTTGCTTTGTCATGTTGGAAGAGGAACGGGCCCGCTCCAAAACTGTTCCCACAAGGTTGGGAGCATGGAATTGTCCCAAATGTTTTGGTATCCTGGAGCATTCAAAGTTCCTTTCACTGGAACTAAAGGGCCAAGCCCAACTCTGGTGCGCCTTTTGTATGAAAAAAAACCTGAACAGACACGCTCATCAGCAGTGCGCCTTATAATTCAGTGCGCCCTATAGTCTGAAAAATACGGTACACACATGTGACTATTGGAAGGAATGACTGAACTATTGGCTATAATTGTGTTGTTTTTTATTGTAAACATCCAATAAGGTTGTGCCATGATATCTCCTTGCATGGGTTTGAATTGAGCATTTTAACAATAGAGAAAAAATAAGTAAGAATGAAATGTACTTATAGATATAAAAAACGTAAGTCAGGCATGTGAGCAGCACCCTTTGAAACAAAAAAGAAGAACATTTCTATCACCGCAAAGTAAGGCTGGGTATTATATTTAATACCGGTATGTTTTAGAAAGCGATATATATTTGAGACCATACAGCCATACCGATATCTTTTGATGTGCCTTTGTTAGCGGCGCGCCCAGCAGGCATCTTGCACTGCCAAAACCGACCCCCCTGGCCAGCGGCTCCTCTCTATTAACCAGAGGTAACACAACCGGGTGAAAAGGTTCAACAGAAGAGCTGTCACAGCCGACAAACGGCCTCTGCAGTGCTAACTGCTAAAGCTAACAAACACATGGAAACCCTCGCCGACGTCACACGCCGCTTGGCAAGCGACAACGCCTTTTAAAGGTACGCACACGCTGCTCTCATATAAAACTTCTCTCAATTGCATTTTTTTTTAAGTACCGCATGAATTGCTTTCTTTAGTAATTTATTCTGCAGCATCGCGTGGACATCGGGGCCGGTACCTCTGGATTGGCAGACCGGGGTGGTGGTTCCTCTCTTTAAGAAGGGGAACCGGAGGGTGTGTTCTAACTATCGTGGGATCACACTCCTCAGCCTTCCCGGTAAGGTCTATTCAGGTGTACTGGAGAAGAGGCTACGCCGGATAGTCGAACCTCGGATTCAGGAGGAACAGTGTGGTTTTCGTCCTGGTCGTGGAACTGTGGACCAGCTCTATACTCTCGGCAGGGTCCTTGAGGGTGCATTGGAGTTTGCCCAACCAGTCTACATGTGCTTTGTGGACTTGGAGAAGGCATTCGACCGTGTCCCTCGGGAGGTCCTGTGGGGAGTGCTCAGAGAGTATGGGGTATCGGACTGTCTGATTGTGGCGGTCCGCTCCCTGTATGATCAGTGTCAGAGCTTGGTCCGCATTGCCGGCAGTAAGTCGGACACGTTTCCAGTGAGGGTTGGACTCCGCCAAGGCTGCCTTTTGTCACCGATTCTGTTCATAACTTTTATGGACAGAATTTCTAGGCGCAGTCAAGGCGTTGAGGGGATCTGGTTTGGTGGCTGCAGGATTAGGTCTCTGCTTTTTTCAGATGATGTGGTCCTGATGGCTTCATCTGGCCAGGATCTTCAGCTCTCGCTGGATCTGTTCGCAGCTGAGTGTGAAGCGACTGGGATGAGAATCAGCACCTCCAAGTCCGAGTCCATGGTTCTCGCCCGGAAAAGGGTGGAGTGCCATCTCCGGGTTGCGGAGGAGACCCTGCCCCAAGTGGAGGAGTTCAAGTACCTCGGAGTCTTGTTCAGGAGTGAGGGAAGAGTGGATCATGAGATCGACAGGCGGATCGGTGCGGCGTCTTCAGTAATGCGGACGCTGTATCAATCCGTTGTGGTGAAGAAGGAGCTGAGCCGGAAGGCAAAGCTCTCAATTTACCGGTCGATCTACGTTCCCATCCTCACCTATGGTCATGAGCTTTGGGTTATGACCGAAAGGACAAGATCACGGGTACAAGCGGCCGAAATGAGTTTCCTCCGCCGGGTGGCGGGGCTCTCCTTTAGAGATAGGGTGAGAAGCTCTGCCATCCAGGGGGAGCTCAAAGTAAAGCCACTGCTCCTCCACATCGAGAGGAGCCAGATGAGGTGGTTCGGGCATCTGGTCAGGATGCCACCCAAACGCCTCCCTAGGGAGGTGTTTAGGGCACGTCCGACCGGTAGGAGGCCACGGGGAAGACCCAGGGCACGTTGGGACGACTATGTCTCCCGGCTGGCCTGGGAACGCCTCGGGATCCCCCGGGAAGAGCTGGACGAAGTGGCTGGGGAGAGGGAAGTCTGGGCTTCCCTGCTTAGGCTGCTGCCCCTGCGACTCAACCTCGGATAAGCGGAAGGAGATGGATGGATGGAGTAATTTATTAAAAAGTAATTCTGTTAGTAATTCAATGACTTTTTTGGTTAAGTAGCGAGCAACTATAAATAATTACTTTTTAAAAGTAATTTGAGAAGACTGGTAATAACAGTAATGTGGTGTTGAGTTGAAACTAAACACCTAGTTTGAAATACAGTTATATACTGTATATCGTATACCACGATACAACCTAAAAAAAACGGGGTATCAGTTTTGGTCCACATGGTGCAGCCCTAGCACAAAGTGCTGCCATGCAAACCCTGAAAGAACGCCAATTGGGTGCATTTCTACACTATACTTTTTTAAAAATTCTCGTCTACCAACCTCTTTTGGCTGTCATTTTGACGCTTACATGTAGGGATGATGTTCGAAAACCGGTTCTCCCGGTTGTTCGATAAGAAAAGAACCAATTCCATGGATTCAAATCCCTTTTTAAGAAACGGTTCCCGTTATCGAAGCCACTATAGTAAAGAAAAATATTTGGTTCCATATTCGAATCCCTGGGAACGAATCCCGTGTCACAGGAAATGTCCTGTGGCACGTCACAGGAAATGACGTAGCTCAGTCATTCGGCGGCAGATACAGAAGTAGCAACAACAATGGACCGGAAAAAACGGTCCAAGGCATGGCTTCATTTTACTAAGAAATACGACGAGGAAACGGCTATCCGCAATTATTGCCAGGCTTCGCTTTCCTGTAAGGGGAGCAGTACAACAAACATGTTGAAACATGTTCAGGCCATACATAACCTGAAGCTTAGAGAAAGGTGTCGTGGAGAAGCAGCGACAGAGATGATGAAGCACGCCCCTCTTCCTCTGCTTCAACCTGCAGTCCCAGTGATGGTGCCGGTGAGTAACTAACGTTAACTGTTGCCGGTTAATTTCCATATCTGCTGACTTGTAGCCTTTAGGCTAAAATAATGTTACCTCTTATATCAACCAGGACTGCAGTAATGTTAGCTAGACTAACGTCACCTAAGCATAGTAAGTGGCTAACGTTAACGTTAGCCTTTTTGTATGTGTCTGATAACGTTAACGGTATCTTGTAGTCTACACCACTCCAGAGTTTGCAGGTCTGTCTAATAACCTAGTGCTTGCAAGATGTGAATTAAGATAATGTTAACGTTATCCTATTTCAGATGATGACATTCATGACAGCCAGAGTGACCAGGGCAGTGTTTGCTCTGTAGCAGAGAGCACTAACCCATTTACCATAGCGAGGTATAACGCAGAGCGCAGCAAGATGAGTGAGGAGGAGAGTAACAACATTACTCGCAAGCTAACGAGAATGATGGTGAGAAATCTCCTCCCCTTCAACTTGGTGAACACAGACAAATACAAGTAGGTTAATAATTGTATTTTGCTGACATGTAATGGAGCAAAAAGTAAACAACACCATTACTCTGAGATGTGTTTCAAATGTGTGTGCTGTACAATACAAATGAATGCAGGACTTTCCCTGCATGTATTTTTCTTAGGTGGCCCACTTAAAGGGGCACTAACAGTCAATATTTATTTATTTTATAAAATGTTTTTGGGGGTAACAACAGTTAATATTTATTTATTTATTTTATTTTTACTTAAAAAATAAAAGTGAGTTTTTGTCAAACCAAGTATTGTGTGTTTTTTTCCATATACAACAAACGGTTCGATAAGAGGATTCGATAATGGCATCGAAATCGATAATTCCTTAACAAACATCATCCCTACATACATGCCATCTACCACACATTTTTTATTTTTAGTAGATCATCTACCACACATTATGATCATTGAAAATGTCAAATTGTATAACATGCATGCAAAGAACTCAGAAAACATGTCCTATTTGGCATCTAGCGACGCACCCTTAGGTAATATACTTTCTGTGATGTGACCTCTGTTTACAATCCTTCACATCAAAAATATACTGTCTCACTGGCTATTAATAGATGCTAACAGTGTTGGGATTGTAATCATCCAAACATGATTAGCAGCAATGTTGTGGCTCGGAGAGCGAACCGCGGTCACAACAAGTAAGCTAGCTTGATGATGCTAACAGGTTTGTATTTATACAGTCGTGGTCAAAAGTTTACATACACTTGTAAAGAACATAATGTCATGGCTGTCTTGAGTTTCCAATAATTTCTACAACTCTTGTTTTTTTATGATACAGTGATTGGAGCACATACTTGTTAGTCACAAAAAACATTCTTGACGTTTGGTTCTTTTATTAAGTTATTATGGGTCTACTGAAAATGTGAGCAAATCTGCTGGGTCAAAAGTATACATACAGCAACATACGTTATAAATTTTGGTCAGGGTTTCCCTTAACAACAAAGAGCCACCGCCTAAACTAAAGTCTTAACAAGCTGCTCCGCTTAGTTCTGCCTCTGCCTCTGTCAGTACGTATCTGCAGCACCCAGCATTGTCCCACCCACAGAACCATCTGATTGGTTAAACGCAGAGCAGTAACAGCCAATCAGCAGTGCGTATTCAGAGTGCATGTAACAGCCAATCAGCAGTGCGTATTCAGAGCGCATGGAGTCAGTGCTCACGACAGAGGCAGGCAGAGGAGACATGGTGTGGGTGAGCAGATAGGTGTTTTGCAGGTAAGCATAAGGCAGCGGACTCTCTCCAAATTATAATAAACACCTCCCAGTCAACTACTACTAACATCACTATGAGCACGTTGACGTTCTAGAAACATAAGCGGTAGCTCAGCTCGCTCGCAGTCCTTGAGGTGAAGGCTAATTAGCTTTTAGCGTAACATTAGCTCACTGTGCAGTGTATGTGCGTGCGTGTGCGCCCCACATTAAACGGACAGAAAAGCCCTGTCTGTCTGAGAGAAAGACAAGCAATACTGACCTACAGTTAACAACTAAGTTATTTCACTTTACCTTTTTTTGTGTTGATTGAGCTGTGTTGAAGCAGCAAAAAAGGACATTATGTTAAAAGAAGAGTTTCCTGAAGCTTTCTCTGATAGTTGATATAATAATGTAACTGCATCATAAAGCCTACATGAACTCCATGGTGTTCAGGGATGAATAGTCTCTCCAATTGCTATTGTACTATTTTTTCAGCTATAGTTACATTAATCATTAGTAATGTAGCAGCCTAGTTTTGAATGGCAAGGTCCCTGCTATCACATGTTGATACAAATATAACATTTACATAATAAAAATCAACTACAGGCTTCCCAAATGCTGTAATAAATTAAGCATGATGAGTTGAACATATGTCAGCATGTGGCCCCACTTTAAACTATTTTTTTCGCTTATTGCAAACACTTACTTACAGTAAGTCATTAATTTGACTTTGTAAGTCATTATTTTAGTATCTCAGGTAACTAGGACTGTTTTGATATATATCATATATCGCCATTCAGCAAATGGAGCGGAAAACACAACCAAAAGTTGTAGGCTTCTTCATGCGACGAAGCCGGCCTACGTCACCACAGTCTGTAGTCTATTGCCCCCTCAGGCTGTGGTGGCAGCGACAAGGTGGAGACGGGATGGCGACAGGCCAAGTAACACCGATCCTTACACTCACCCACCCCCTTCCCCGGTCCCCTCCCCCTGGAGAGTCACCACCTTAACTAACAAATTTTCTGGGGGAAACACTGTTGGTGATGTAGAAAAGTTACAATCAAATCAAAAGAGCTTCATGGCATGGCCTCTTAAAGGCCTACTGAAACCCACTACTACCAACCACGTAGTCTGATAGTTTATATATCAATGATGAAATCTTAACATTGCAACACATGCCAATACGGCCGGGTTAACTTATAAAGTGCAATTTTAAAATTCCCGCCACACTTCCGGTTGAAAAACTCCTTCGGATATGATTTATGCGCGTGACGTCACAAAAGCAACGGAAGTGGTTGGACCCCATCGGACCAGATAGAAAAGCCTCTTGTTTTCTTCGACAAAATTCCACATTATTCTGGACATCTGTGTTGGTGAATCTTTTGCAATTTGTTTAATGAACAATGGAGACTGCAAAGAAAAACGTTGTAGGTGGGATCGATCGGTGTCTTAGCGGCTAAGTACAATACTATAATATCTGTGATATTTGCATTAGTGTACTGTCTTTAAGGGTTTGGGGAACGCGCATGCGCGAGTGAGTTGGCGGAGAACTTGTGTGTGTGAGCGTGAGTTTTGGCTAACAGCAGCTCGTGTATGTGTGTGCGTTACTTTTTGAACTACAACCAGTTACCGCTTTTTAATAAAGCGATTGAGCAGCGCTTCCTCGTCTGTGTGACTCCTTCTCCACTGCGGGGCATTACAATACTTACAGCAACACAACAAGGACTACTTACTACGCCTAGCCGATGCTTGCCGCCAAACCCACGGATGAAGTCCTTCGTCGTGCCGTTGATCGCTGGAATGCAGGTGAGCACGGCTGTTGATGGGTTTCTATCTTCATTTGAGAACGATGCTACGCGCTAGCTCAGTAGCTAAGTGTGTCACCGATGTATTGTCTTGGAGATAAGTCACTTTAAATGTCCATTTCGCGTGCTCGACTCTCATTTTCAAGAGGATATAGTATCCGAGGTGGTTTAAAATACAAATCCGTGATTCACAATAGAAAAAGGAGAGAGTACATAGTTCTGTGAGGTCTGGTTGCTAAGTTAGCTTCAATGGCGTCGTTAGCACAGCATTGTTAACCTTCGCCAGCCTGGAAATCATTAACCGTGTATTTACATGTCCACGGTTTAATAGTATTGTTGATTTTCTATCCATCCTTCCAGTCAGAGGTTTATTTATTTTGATTCTATCTTCATTTGAGAACGATGCTACGCGCTAGCTCAGTAGCTAAGTGTGTCACAGATGTATTGTCTTGGAGATAAAAGTCACTTTAAATGTCCATTTCGCGTGCTCGACTCTCATTTTCAAGAGGATATAGTATCCGAGGTGGTTTAAAATACAAATCCGTGATTCACAATAGAAAAAGGAGAGAGTACATAGTTCTGTGAGGTCTGGTTGCTAAGTTAGCTTCAATGGCGTCGTTAGCACAGCATTGTTAACCTTCGCCAGCCTGGAAATCATTAACCGTGTATTTACATGTCCACGGTTTAATAGTATTGTTGATTTTCTATCTATCCTTCCAGTCAGAGGTTTATTTATTTTGTTTCTATCTTCATTTGAGAACGATGCTATCGCGCTAGCTCAGTAGCTAAGTGTGTCACCGATGTATTGTCTTGGAGATAAAAGTCACTTTAAATGTCCATTTCGCATGCTCGACTCTCATTTTCAAGAGGATATAGTATCCGAGGTGGTTTAAAATACAAATCCGTGATCCACAATATAAAAAGGAGAGTGTGGAATCCAATGAGCCAGCCTGTACCTAAGTTACGGTCAGAGCGAAAAAAGATACGTCCATCACTGCCTCTCAAGTCGTTCACTGTAACGTTCCTCATCTACGAATAATTCATCCTCGCTCAAATTAATGGGGTAATCATCACTTTCTCGGTCCGAATCTCTCTCGCTCCATTGTAAACAATGGGGAATTGTGAGGAATACTAGCTCCTGTGACGTCACGCTACTTCCGGTACAGGCAAAGCTTTTTTTTATCAGCGAGCAATAGTTGCGAACTTTATTGTCGATTTTCTCTACTAAATCCTTTCAGCAAAAATATGGCAATATCGCGAAATGATCAAGTATGACACATAGAATGGATCTGCTATTCCTGTTTAAATAAAAAAAAATCATTTCAGTAGGCCTTTAACTTCATGTGAGTGATTATGATTGACCACACCTGTTGACTTCTCTGAGCCCATTTACCGTAATTTCCGAAATATAAGCCGCTACTTTTTCCCCTCGTTCTGGTCCCTGCGGCTTATACAAGGGTGCGGCTTATTTACGGCCTGTTCTTCTCCGACACCGACGAAGAGGATTTCGGTGGTTTTAGTACGCAGGAGGAAGACGATGACACAATGATTAAAGACTGACTTTTCATGTACCGGTAGGCTGGTTATTTTGATAACGTACAGGCGAGCACTTTGTATTACTTTGCACCGTTGTATTATTTGTACTCTGCACGAATGCTGTTCGCCATGTCAAAGATGTGAAAGTTTGATTGAAAGATTTATAGTTAATAAATGGGACGCTTTGCGTTCCCAAACAGTCATCTCTGTCCCGACAATCCCCTCCGTGGTAGCAGGAACCCCTATATACTACGGTAATTACACATCAAAACCCTGCGGCTTATAGTCGGGTGCGGCTTATATATGGAGCAATCTGTATTTTCCCCTAAATTTAGCTGGTGCGGCTTATAGTCAGGTGCGGCTTATAGTCCGGAAATTACGGTAAATAGGGCTCATGTGAAGCAGTCATTAGGCTCGGTTACAAACGCGACAATGGGAAAGTCAAAGGAACTCACCACAGATAATATAAAGTGCATGGCACAGTTTTGGCACTGCCACGATCAGGAAGAAAACGCAAGCTATCACCTGCTGCTGAGAGAAAATTGGTCAGGATGTTCAAGAGTCAACCGAGAACCACCAAAAAGCAGGTCTGCAATGAATTGGAAGCTGCTGGAACACAGGTGTCAGTGTCCACAGTCAAGCGTGGTTTGCATCGCCATGGACTGGGAGGCTACCATGCAAGAAGGAAGCCCTTGCTCTAGAAGCGACATCTTAAGGCTCGTCTAAAGTTTGCTGCTGATCACATGGACAAAGATAAGACCTTCTGGAGGAAAGTTATGTGATCAGATGAAACAAAAATTGAGCTGTTTGGCCCCAATACCCAGCAATATGTTTGGGGGAAAAAAGGTGAGGGCCTTAATCCCAGGAACACCATGCCTACCGTCAAGCATGGTGGTGGTAGTATTATGCTCTGGGCCTGTTTTGCTGCCAATGGAACTGGTGCTTTACAGAGAGTGAATGGGACAATGAAAAAGGAGGATGACCTCCAAATTCTTCAGGACAACCTAAAATCATCAGCCCGGAGGTTGGGTCTTGGGTGCAGTTGGGTGTTCCAACAGGACAATGACCCCAAACACACGTCCAAAGTGGTAAAGAAATGGCTAAATCAGGCTAGAATTAAGGTTTTGGAATGGGCTTCCAAAAGTCCTGACTTAAACGTGTGGACAATGCTGAAGAAACAAGTCCATGTCGGAAAACCAACAAATTTAGCTGAACTGCATCAATTTTGTCAAGAGCAGTGGTCAAAAATTCAAACAGAAGCTTGTGGATGGCTACCAAAAGCGCCTTATTGCAGTGAAACTCGCCAAGGAACATGTGACAATGCTGTATGTATACTTTTGACCCAGCAGTTTTGGTCACATTTTCAGTAGGCTCATAATAAATTCATAAAAGAACCAAACTTCATGAATGTATTTTGTGACAAACAAGTATGTGCTCCAATCACCATATCACAAAAAAATAGGAGTTGTAGAAATTATTGGAAACTCAAGACAGCCATGACATTATGTTCTTTACAAGTGTATGCAAACTTTTGACCACGACTGTATAAATACAAACCTGTTAGCATCATCAAGCTAGCTTACTTGTTGTGACCGCAGTTCGCTCTCCTAGCCACAACATTGCTGCTAATCATGTTTGGATGATTACAATCCCAACACTGTTAGCATCTATTAATAGCCAGTGAGACAGTATATTTTTGATGTGAAGGATTGTAAACAGAGGTCACAACACAGAAAAGTGTTATATATATATATATATATATATATATATATATATATATATATATATATATATATATATATATATATATATATATATATATTAGGGCTGGGCAATATATCGATATACTCGATATATCGTGGGTTTGTCTCTGTGCGATATAGAAAATGACTATATCGTGATATTCGAGTATACGTTCTCACGCAGTTGCTTTTAGCTGCGGGGCATTAAACTGCATGCGTTTCTCACTCTTTCCTGTCCCTCCTTCTCACAGAGACTTTAAAACAAGCGCACCTTCTTACATACGTCACATACTGTCACGTGAGCAACGTCACACGCTCCCGCGGAGCGAGAGGTAGCGACATGGTAACGTTAGCTGTGATGCTAACAGCTAACGGTGTGGTTTGAGTGGTAATACGAGAGAAAGAAGGTGCAAATCTGGTAACAAATGGAGGAATAATTAATTCCCAAGAAAAACAGCACGGGGTCCATCGTCTGACGGTGGTTTGGCTTCAAGCGGGAATATGTCTTTACATGTCAACATCTCCGTTCGGTGCCACACCAACTAAATGCCGAAGCAACTATTTCCACATCAACACCATAGGACATATACTATTTGATATGCAGCTAATTTTTATGTGACACTTATTGAAATATCTTGGGTGTCATCATGCACAAAAGTGCACTTATAGCTTGTTTTAAAATGTCTCTGACAATCTTGCACTTTCTGTTTTGTAAATGACATGAATGTTTGTGCCACTGCTTAATAACTGTTTAATAAATACACTTTTGCTAAATTGACTTAGTTGTGATTTCCCTCTCTGCATGAAAGTTTAAAATGAGCATACATTAATGCAGTATGAACAAGAATGTTTTAATGTAGACACATAGAATCATCATACTGCTGTGATTATATGTATCAAGTGTTCATTCAAGGCTAAGGCAAAATATCGAGATATATATTGTGTATCGCGATATGGCGTAAAAATGGTGTTTAGGCAAGAGGAACAGCGAGTACCTGTGGCGGAGGCCAGCTTTCAACATATTTTATTTAGATCATATTGTTTTATATTTCATTAAAAAAAACGCAGAAGTGATATTTTGACGCGAAAATGAATTGGATTTTTGTGTTTTCACAGACATTTCACATGTCTGACTACTACAACTGTAATAAAAATGAGGACATAATAAAAAGTGAATACACAATTGTACGTGTCTACGCTTGAAACAACTTTACATATCAGTAACATGAACCAGAGAAGTGAATCATAATAAAATAAATAAACAAAAAAGATTTACTTATATATAGGGCTGTGAATCTTTGGGCACCACACGATTCGATTTGATTCAGAAGCGATTCTCGATTTAAAAATAATCCTTTTTTTTAAAAAAATAACATTGAGTGCCAATTCTATGATGAACTACATTCCTCCATAAAATAAACAGCTATGATACATTTCTATATTACTTAAAATAAATGTATTATATAACTTAATTGAAAGGCTACCCAAGCATTTAATAAAGTCAAATACAAATAAGGCAACAAGAGAAGTATCTGACACTATATTGTCAAAAGTATTTGGCCACCTGCCTTGACTCACATATGAACTTGAAGTGCCATCCCATTCCTAACCCATAGGGTTCAATATGATGTGGGTCCACCATTTGCAGCTATTACAGCTTCAACTCTTCTGGGAAGGCTGTCCACAAGGTTGCGGAGTGTGTTTATAGGAATATTCGACCAATCTTCCAAAAGTGCATTGGTGAGGTCACACACTGATGATGTTGATCAAGAAGGCCTGGCTCTCAGTCTCCGTTCTAATTCATCCCAAAGGTGTTCTATTGGGTTCAGGTCAGGACTCTGTGCAGGCCAGTCAAGTTCATCCACACCAGACTCTGTCATCCATGTCTTTATGGACCTTGCTTTGTGCACAGTCATGTTGGAAGAGGAAGGGGCCCGCTCCAAACTGTTCCCACAAGGTTGGGAGCATGGAATTGTCCAAAATGTTTCGGTATCCTGGAGCATTCAAAGTTCCTTTCACTGGAACTAAGGGGCCAAGCCCAACTCCTGAAAAACAACCCCACACCATAATTCCTCCTCCACCAAGCTTCACACTCGGCACATTGCAGTCCGAAATGTACCGTTCTCTTGGCAGCCTCCAAACCCAGACTCGTCCATCAGAATGCCAGATGGAAAAGCGTGATTCGTCACTCCAGAGAACGTGTCCCCACTGCTCTAGAGTCCAGTTGCGACGTGCTTTACACCACTGCATCCGCTGACCCCTCTCTGTCAGTTTACCACTTCGTGGCTGAGTAGCTATTGTTCCCAAACTCTTCCATTTTCTTATAATAAAGCCGACAGTTGACTTTGGAATATTTAGGAGTGAGGAAATTTCACGACTGGATTTGTTGCACAGGTGGCATCCTATGACAGTTCCACGCTGGAAATCACTGAGAGTGGCCCATTCTTTCACAAATGTTTGTAGAAACAGTCTCCATGCCCATGTGCTTGATTTTATACACCTGTGGCTGGGCCAAGTGATTAGGACACCTGATTCTCATCATTTGGATGGGTGGCCAAATACTTTTGGCAATATAGTGTAAATACCCGCATTGACCAAGACGGTGTCAGAAAAAGATGTCTTGTATTTGTAGGGTGAAATAAAAAACTGTGAAGTGACTCACCGTCCTCCCACGTGCAGCTGTAGAACTCTCGCTTCTGCTGCCACTCGGCCAGGTGCATGCCCGTGTCGGCCTCCAGGCCCGTACTGGCGGCCTGGCGCTGGGCGTGGCGCAACACGGCTGCGCCCAGGTCCCGCAGGCGCAGCGCGGCTCGGTGGAAGACGGTGTCCCTGGCGTTGTACAGCAGGCAGTTGGACAGCATCAGGTGAAAGTCGGCATCCAGGTCGGCCACACAGCGGTAGGCGTGACCTTCCAGCTTGGAGCGCATGGTGGAGAAGTCCATGGGCTGGCTTATGAACTCTAAGTAGTCTGGAACCTGACAAGAAGACATTAGGAGGCATTTACTGAAGTAGAATTCTACAATGGTGTGACGAACCTCCATAGTGTCCACCGGCGCTGCAAAAATCTGGGCCGTGTCCTTTTCCTGCAGTTGTTCCAGGGTGGAGCGCAGCAGCAGCAACATGGGGGTCAGCTGCATCTCCAGGGCCGCCTGGTGGACCTTGATCTGCCAATGACATGCCAGGATCAATAAATGTGGCGGTGGGGGCGTGGTCAATGTGACGCTGTCTTCAAATGTGATAATTGCTGATGATGCATAAATATATTTTTTTAATGCTACATTTAAAAACAAGTCTGAGTAATTAATAATTACCGTAATTTCCGGACTATAAGCCGCTACTTTTTCCCCTCGTTCTGGTCCCTGCGGCTTATACAAGAGTGCGGCTTATTTACGGCCTGTTCTTCTCCGACACCGACGGAGAGGATTTCGGTGGTTTTAGTACGCAGGAGGAAGACGACGACACAATGATTAAAGACTGACTTTTCATATACCGGTAGGCTGGTTATTTTGATAACGTACAGGCGAGCACTTTGTGTTACTTTGCACCGTTGTATTATTTGTACTCTGCACGAATGCTGTTTGCCATGTCAAAGATGTGAAAGTTTGATTGAATGATTGAAAGATTTATTGGTAATAAATGGGACGCTTTGCATTCCCAAACAGTCATCTCTGTCCCGACAATCCCCTCCGTGGTAGCAGGAAGCCCTATATACTACGGTAATTACACATCAAAACCCTGCGGCTTATACTCGGGTGCGGCTTGTATATGGAGCAATCTGTATTTTTCCCTAAATTTAGCTGGTGCGGCTTATAGTCAGGTGCGGCTTATAGTCCGGAAATTACGGTAGTATGAACATATTTTTACAATTATGGGCCTGCTGCAATGCAAGCGCCCATTCACATGCTGCAAACAACATTAGCATGCTAACTATTTTTTGCTAGCGTCTCTTATATTAGCATGCTCACTTTTTATGCAAGCTTTTTTGCTACTTTCTATGGCTACACCAACAAATAGTGCATTTTGGGATTTCATCTTACCCAGTCATGTGCTAGCTTTATAATGTTAGCATGCTAGTATGCTAACATTAGCATGCTAAATTTTTCTGCTAATTTTACAATTTTTTCTCTAATTCCGCAGCCAAACACCTCAGAGTCCTATACCTTGGTATGTGACACTTGCTAAATGTTAGCATGTTAATGTTAGCAGGGGATGGAGTGGCGCGGTTGGTAGAGCGGCCGTGCCAGCAACCTGAGGTTTCCTGGTTCGATCCCCAGCTTCTACCATCCAGTCACGTCCGTTGTGTCCTTGAGCAAGACACTTCACCCTTGCTCCTGATGGGTCGTGGTTAGCGCCTTGCATGGCAGCTCCCGCCATCAGTGTGTGAATGGGTGAATGTGGAAATGGTGTTAAAGCACTTTGAGTACCTTGAAGGTAGAAAAGCACTATACAAGTATAACCCATGCTAACATTTAAGTGCCCGTTTTTTGAGCTAATTTTACACTTTCTTTACTAATTCCGCAGCCATACACCTTAAAGTAATACAACTTGGAACGTGACATATGCTAACTGTTAGCATAACATTTTCGCATGCTAGCATTAGCATGCTAACTTTTTAAAGGTAATTTTCCAACCGTTTACCAGAGTCATATAACTTGGTATGTGACACTTGTTAAGTGTTAGCATGCTAACATTAAAGTGCTTACTTTTTTTTAGATAATTTCACACTTTTTTTCTCTAATTTCCCAGCCATACACCTTATAGTCACATAATTGGTATGTGACACAAGCTAACTGTTAGCATGCTAACTTTTTGAGCTAGTTTTGCTACTGTTTACCCCCTGAGTCATAAAACTTGGTATGTGGCACTTGTTAACTGTTAGCATGCAAACGATAGCATGCTGGCAAGCCAACTTAAACATGCTCACTTTTTCATCTAATTTTTACACTTTTTTCTCTATTTGCGCCAGCCATACACCTTAGAGTTATATAACTTGGTATATAGGGCTGAACGATTTATCGTTTTCAGATCGAAATTGCGATTTCAGAAGTCTCAATCTTGAGATCGTGAAGGCTTCGGTTTTAGACGAACGTTATTTAGCTCTCCTGGCTGACATGTCTGTTGTGTATATGCAGCCTGCTCGTGCTACTCTCATGCCTTGTCAAACTCACCAATCAGAAGTGGTAAACTACTTGTGAGCAGGGCATGCCGTCACGCTAACCAATCAGAGGCGGCCATTGACGAGGCTACCGCGTACACGCCCACTAACAACTTTGGTGAAGAAACAAACGTCCTGGAGGAAATGGCTGCTGCCGCCGGGTCAGAAGTGGAGGAGGATTTAGTTTTAATACAGAAGAAGAGCAGCACGTCTGTCATTTGGGACTACTTCGGTTTCGAAACTTCAGATGTGCATCAGAAACAGGTACTTTGTAAAACTTGTCGGGCCAAAGTCGCCACATCCCAAGGCAACACGACTAATTTATTCCGGCACTTGAAAAATCACCACCGGCAGTTACACGACGAATGTATGACCAAAAAGTCCGGTGAAAAGTCAACCCCGAGCGATTCAGCCCATTGTAGCAAACATACCACAATTACAGCGTCGTTTGCCAGTATAACTCCTTATGAGAAGAGCAGCCGTTCTATTGTTAACAGAATAGATGTGCAATATTTGGGTGCTGCTAAGCGGTAAATGAATGACCCACCTATTTTAATGTCTGACATATTTTTCAGAAGGGCAGAGGTTGGGTCATTTTGTTTTTGTAATAGTATTTTCTTTATTACCATTACTTTTCAATTTCACTTTAAAATATTGTTCAGGTTTCTTCCAGGGTTGAATAAAGTACTTGAATTGCTGCTATAGATGTTGATAGGCTAGCTCTCTTGAGCCATAAAAGACTGACCTACCTACTTGAGTATAAGACTGTTTACATAAGGTCAGGATCCTTTTTTTCCTTTATTGAAGTTGTTGAATTTTGTTTTTCTTATTATATATTAAGCATTGCTTTTTGTGTTGGAATTGTTTTGTATTTTATTTAACTTAAACTTTTTTATTTATCTTAACATAATTAAGGTTTTTGTACTGGTTTTAGTTCTTTAGTTTTAATAACTGCTGTTGGTCAAGAACTTTGGAGAATGTACATGCATGTTTCTTAATAAATACATGTTTGAAGCAATTCTTACCTTTTAGTATTCATCCTTGCATTACATAGCATTTAATGTTTTCATGGTATATCATTTTTTGTCATGTTTTAAATCTGTTACTGTTACTGAAGCTTGATTTGAAAAGAAATCGTGAGTCAAAATCGAAATCGCAATTTCTGTCAGAAAAATCGTGATCAGATTTTTTCCTGAAATCGTTCAGCCCTATTGGTATATGAAACATGCTAACTGTTAGCATGCTAATGTTAACAAAAATGCTAAATGTTAGCATTTTAATGTAAGCATGCTAACGTTTTAGGGTAGCTCTGTAGCTCATTTTGTAAAGTTACACCTAAAACTCACGGATTCGGACACTCTGCACCATCTTAAAAGTACGCCGGCTTCCGGCGACCCCCGGCCAGAGGTCCATGGCACAGACAGCAGGCCCATCAAAATTTCTAGTTGTTATTATTGTACAAACCCCGTTTCCATATGAGTTGGGAAATTGTGTTAGATGTAAATATGAACGGAATACAATGATTTGCAAATCCTTTTCAACCCATATTCAGTTGAATGCACTACAAAGACAAGATATTTGATGTTCAAACTCATAAACTTTATTTTTTTTTTGCAAATAATAATTAACTTAGAATTTTATGGCTGCAACACGTGCCAAAGTAGTTGGGAAAGGGCATGTTCACCACTGTGTTACATGGCCTTTCCTTTTAACAACAATCAGTAAACGTTTGGGAACTGAGGAGACACATTTTTAAGCTTCTCAGGTGGAATTCTTCCCCATTCTTGCTTGATGTACAGCTTAAGTTGTTCAACAGTCCGGGGGTCTCCGTTGTGGTATTTTAGGCTTCATAATGCGCCACACATTTTCAATGGGAGACAGGTCTGCACTACAGGCAGGCCAGTCTAGTACCCGCACTCTTTTACTATGAAGCCACGTTGATGTAACACGTGGCTTGGCATCGTCTTGCTGAAATAAGCAGGGGCGTCCATGGTAACGTTGCTTGGATGGCAACATATGTTGCTCCAAAACCTGTATGTACCTTTCAGCATTAATGGTGCCTTCACAGATGTGTAAGTTACCCATGTCTTGGGCACTAATACACCCCCATACCATCACAGATGCTGGCTTTTCAACTTTGCGCCTATAACAATCCGGATGGTTCTTTTCCTCTTTGGTCCGAGGACACAATGTCCACAGTTTCCAAAAACAATTTGAAATGTGGACTCGTCAGACCACAGAACACTTTTCTACTTTGTATCAGTCCATCTTAGATGAGCTCAGGCCCAGAGAAGCCGACGGCGTTTCTGGGTGTTGTTGATAAACGGTTTTCGCCTTGCATAGGAGAGTTTTAACTTGCACTTACAGATGTAGCGACCAACTGTAGTTACTGACAGTGGGCTTCTGAAGTGTTCCTGAGCCCATGTGGTGATATCCTTTACACACTGATGTCGCTTGTTGATGCAGTACAGCCTGAGGGATCGAAGGTCACAGGCTTAGCTGCTTACGTGCAGTGATTTCTCCAGATTCTCTGAACCCTTTGATGATATTACGGAGCGTAGATGGTGAAATCCCTAAATTCCTTGCAATAGCTGGTTGAGAAAGGTTTTTCTTAAACTGTTCAACAATTTGCTCACGCATTTGTTGACAAAGTGGTGACCCTCGCCCCATCCTTGTTTGTGAATGACTGAGAATTTCATGGAATCTAATTTTATACCTAATCATGGCACCCACCTGTTCCAAATTTGCCTGTTCACCTGTGGGATGTTCCAAATAAGTGTTTGATGAGCATTCCTCAACTTTATCAGTATTTATTGCCACCTTTCCCAACTTCTTTGTCACGTGTTGCTGGCATCAAATTCTAAAGTTAATGACTATTTTCAAAAAAAAAAAGTTTATCAGTTTGAACATCAAATATGTTGTCTTTGTAGCATATTCATTTAACTGAATATGGGTTGAAAATTATTTGCAAATCATTGTATTCCGTTTATATTTACATCTAACACAATTCCCCAACTCATATGGAAGCGGGGTTTGTACAATGTAACACAGACTGTATACCAGTGGCAGCTGCTGGTCTTTGAAGGAGGGAAAGCAATTTTCAGCTCCTCCTTAAACATCAGTACAGTCTCCAATAACAGATAAAATATATACCCATGCTAGATTTTACACTATGGACTGGACTCTCACAATATTAACTAGATCCACAATGGACTGGACTCTCACACTAATAACTAGATCAGGGGTCGGCAACCCGCGGCTCCGGAGCCGCATGCGGCTCTTTGACCACTCTGATGCGGCTCAGCTGCATACTTGCCGACCCTCCCGATTTTTCCGGAAATCTCCCCGGGGCAAACATTCTCTGATTTTCACCTTGACAACAACAATGAGGGGGTGCCGTGATGGCACTGCCTTTATTAGCGTCCTCTACAACCTGTCGTCGCGTCCGCTTTTTCACCATACTATCTGCGTGCCGGCCCAGGCACATGTTGTATGCGCCCTCTGCTTACACACGTAAGGGACAGCAAGGCATACTTGGTCAACAGCCATACAGGTCACACTGAGGGTGGCCGTATAAACAACTTTAACACTCTTACTAATATGCGCCACACTGTGAACCCACACCAAACAAGAATGACAAACACATTTCGGAAGAACATCCGCACCATAACACAACAGAACAAATACCCAGAATCCCATGCATCCCTAACTCTTCCGGGCTACATTATACACCCCCGCTACCACCAAACCCAGCCCACCTCAACCGACGCATGGAGAGGGGGGCGGGGGGTTGATGTGTGGGGTGCAGGGTTGGGGGGCGGGGTTTGGTGGTAGCGGGGGTGTATAATGTAGCCTGGGAAAAGTTAGGGATGCATGGGATTCTGGGTATTTGTTCTGTTGTGTTTATGTTGTGTTACGGTGCAGATGTTCCCCCGAAATGTGTTTGTCACTCTTGTTTGGTGTGGGATCACAGTGTGGCGCATATTAGTAAGAGTGTTAAAGTTGTTTATACGGCCAACCTCATTGTGACCTGTATGGCTGTTGACCAAGTATGCCTTGCAGTCACTCATGTGTGTCTGCAGAAGCCTCATATAACATGTAACTGGGCTGGCACGCTGTATGTTCAGGTTGTAGAGGGCGCTAAAGGCAGTGCCATCACGGCACGCCCTTATTATTGTTGTTTGGGTGAAAATCAGCAGACATTCGAGAGAATAGTTGCCCTGAAATTCGGGAGGGTTGGCAAGTATGACGCTGTCAAGCGCCATTCATATAAAACTTGCGGGCGGCACTAACATTACATTTTCATATTAAGATGCGGGCCTCGTGTCTAAGACCCTGGTTTATACATAGCACAAAGCAAAAAAAAACTTTGTATGCAGTGTTATTTCATTTTAAATTTCAAAAGAGTTTTGTGGCTCCCATTGTTTTCTTTAATTTGTGAAACGGGTCAAAATGGCTCTTTGAGTGCTAAAGGTTGCCGACCCCTGAACTAGATCAACTATGGACTGGACTCTCACACTATTAACTAGATCCACTATGGACTGGACTCTCACACTATTAACTAGATCCACTATGGACTGGACTCTTACACTATTATGTTAGATCCACTATGGACTGGACTCTCACACCATTAACTAGATCCACTATGGACTGGACTCTCTCTCACACTATTATGTTAGATCCACTATGGACTGGACTCTCACACTATTATGTTAGATCCACTATGGACTGGACTCTCACACTATTATGTTAGATCCACTACGGACTGGACTCTCACACCATTAACTAGATCCACTATGGACTGGACTCTCACACTATTATGTTAGATCCACTATGGACTGGACTCTCACACTATTAACTACATCCACTATGGACTGGACTCTTACACTATTAACTAGATCCACTATGGACTGGACTCTCACACTATTAACTAGATCCACTATGGACTGGACTCACACACTATTAACTAGATCCACTATGGACTGGACTTTCACACTATTACCTAGATCCACTATGGACTGGACTCTCACACTATTAACTAGATCCACTATGGACTGGACTCTCACACTATTAACTAGATCCACTATGGACTGGACTCTCACACTACTATGTTAGATCCACTATGGACTGGACTCTCACACCATTAACTAGATCCACTATGGACTGGACTCTCACACTATTATGTTAGATCCACTATGGACTGGACTCTCACACTATTATGTTAGCTCCACTATGGACTGGACTCTCACACTATTAACTAGATCCACTATGGACTGGACTCTCACACTATTAACTAGATCCACTATGGACTGGACTCTCACACTATTAACTAGATCCACTATGGACTGGACTCTCACACTATTAACTAGATCTGAGCCGAGGATGTCGTTGTGTCTCGTGCAGCCCTTTGAGACATTAAATAAACTTTGATTGATTGATTGACTGAGGGATCACGATTCGGATGTGAATCGATTTCTTGTGCACCCCCAATCCATACATCATCAGCCCGATTTGTAAAAACTAGACTGACCTGACAAATTTGGTGGAAACACAAAGCACATACTTAAAGTTCCTGGCACTATGTTAGAGATGGAGACAAACCCAGCTCATTAGCGTTAAAGCTACAAACACATCAAGTGTTGACTAAAAGCACTTTGAAGTCAATTCCAGCATTGAAGGCAGACTTGGACAACACCTTACCTGTTCTCGTTTGAGTTTCTCCCTTTTACGGATGAGCTCCACCAGCAGTCTGGCCTTCTCCAGGTCGTGCCGAAGCTTCTGCCAATATCTCAGCGCTTCCCTAGCGGCAGACACTTTTTCATCCACCTCAGGCTGCAGAATAGAATAGATTGTCATTTCCAACAGCTCGGACTGAAGAAGACGAAGAACATGCAGCATCATTGTGAACCCCTTGGCCCCCCACCTGTTCGACATTCCGCTGGGATTGGACGTTGGAGTGCAAACGGCGGACGAGCGGCACACCGTTGCGGCACTGGCGCTTCAGTAGCCAGTAGCTATGCAGCCTGTGCATGAACTGGTTCTTCTTTTGGAAAAGCAGACCTTTGCAGACGGCATTCAACCTGCGGACAGGCCAGAGATACAAGTTGACACTGTCGAAATGGACGCTATTAGATGACGTACTGATTGGATAAAAGCGACCGGCACGCTAACAATCGCATTCGATACATATCTGATTTATGTCCACATACAAAAGAGGCCTGGGTCGCATTTGAAATATTCTGAATTGCACTCTTCACATTGACATGAAACACTCTACAAGTCACGTAAGGTCAAAAAAATCAGAACTGATCTGCAGTGCGAACAAGAACTTAGTCCGCGTATTTGTAGTTCCAGGCACTCCATCCTGTTTGCATTTGATCCATTTTTTTAAACGATTAATCACAGCAACAGATTATAATATCCCCAAAAGCAGTAAAGTTGTCACATTGTGTAAATGGTAAATAAAAGCAGGATACATGATTTGCAAATCCTTTTCAACGTATATTCAATTGAATAGACTGCAAAGACAAGATATTTCATGTTCACACTGGAAAACTGTTATTTTTTGCAAATATTAGCTAATTTGGAATTTGATGCCTGCAAAATGTTTCAAAAGAGGTGGCATAAGTGGCAAAAAAGACTGAGAAAGTTGAGGAACAGATGGGTGCCATGATTGGGTATAAAAGCAGCTTCCATGAAATGCTCAGTCATTCACAAACAAGGACGGGGCGAGGGTCACCACTTTGTCAACAAATGCCTGAGCAAATTGTTTAGGACCAACATTTCTCAACCAGCTATTGCAAGGAATTTAGGGATTTCACCATCTACGCTCTGTAATATCATCAAAAGGTTCAGAGAATCTGAAGAAATCACTGTATGTAAGCAGCAAGGCTGAAAACCAACATTGAATGACTGTGACCTTCGATCCCTCAGGCAGTACTGCATCAAAAAAAGCGACATCAGTGTGTAAAGGATATCACCACATGGGCTCAGGAACACTACCGAAAACCACTGTCAGTATCTACAGTTGGTCACTACATCTGTAAGCGCAAGTTAAAACTCTACTATGCAAAGCCAAAGCCTTGTATCAACAACACCCAGATATGCCGCCGGCTTCGCTTAACCCGAGCTCATCTAAGATGGACTGATGCAAAGTGGAAAAGTGTTCTGTGGTCTGACGAGTCTACATTTCAAATTGTTTTTGGAAACTGTGGACGTAGTGTCCTCCGGGCCAAAGAGAAAAAGAACCATTTGGATTGTAATAGGCGCTAAGTTCAAAAGCCAGCATCTGTGATGGTATTGGGGTGTATTATAACTTACACATCTGTGAAGACACCAATAATGCTGAAAGGTACATACAGGTTTTGGAGAAACATATGTTGCCATCCAAGCAATGTTATCATGGACGCTAGGGGTGTAACGGTACGTGTATTTGTATTGAACCGTTTCGGTACGGGGGTTTCGGTTCGGTTCGTAGGTGTACCGAACGAGTTTCCACATGGACATATTAAGTAGCGTGCCTCACGTTGTGTAAACAATGCACACCGAGGCACAACACACGGCATGCTAGCAGAGACGGCACTACGATAGACTGACCCTACGTCCTCTTTTCACTGAACACGTCCTCTTTTGCGAGGCTGTCCGGACGGAGTTTCTTAAATGTTTTAAATATCCGGCATTTTTAGTTAGGGTTGCGTGTATTTTCAATGTATGTTCAGGGTTAAGAAGGGGTTAAAAACAAAACAAATTGTGCGCGCAGCAGCATTCGTGAGGGAGGGGCAGAGACAGAGAGAGAGCGAGAGAGTTATGATAAACGTGCATGCGTCGCCAGGCTCTGCTTTTTATCCATAGATTTATCAGATTTAATTTTTTATTATCTATAGCAGGGGTGTCAAAAGTTTGCCCTGGAGGCCATTTGCGGCCCACAGCTAATGTTTTAAAAGGCCCACGGCACATTCTAAAAATACTATTAAAATAAACAAAAACATAACAAAAGTGACATAAAAAAGCTTAAAGGTGAAATGTAATTTAGAAAAAGTTGCAATGTTGACTGATAAAACAAAGCTGTTTTTTTTCCTTTCAAACTGTCATTGCTCAAAACATAATATTGAATCAAAATCAATGTTATTATGAATTATTGACCTATCCAAGGTTCCGATTACTTCACATCAAATATTCCACTAAGAAAAATATTTTTGGTTGAAGATTTTGCAAATTTGGTAAATAAATAACCAAAAAATTTATATTTTGTTTTCTTACTGTACCAAAAATGAACCGAACCGTGACCTCTAAACCGAGGTACGTACCGAACCGAAATTTTTGTGTACCGTTACACCCCTAACGGACGCCCCTGCTTATTCAAGCAAAACAATGCCAGGCCACGTGTTACAACAGCATGGCTTCATAGTAAAAGAGTGCGGGTACTAGACTGGCCAGCCTGTAGTCCAGACCGGTCTCCCATTGAAAATTAAAAATTGGTATCCTCAGTTCCCAAACGTTTACTGAGTGTTGTTAAAAGAAAAGGCCATGTAACACAGTGGTAAAAATGCCCCTGTGCCAACTTTTTTGCAATGTGTTGCTGCCATTAAATTCTAAGTTCATGATTATTTGCAAAAAAAAAATTAAGTTTCTCAGTTTGAACATTAAATATCTTGTCTTTGCAGTCTATTCAATTGAATATAAGTTGAAAAGGATTTGCAAATCTTTGTATTCTGTTTTTATTTACAAATTACACAACATGCCAACTTCACTGGTTTTGGGTTTCGTAGATCACAGCTGTTTTTTAATAATCAAATAGTTGTGTCAGTTACTATGGTGGCTACTTTTCTCTTAATCAAGAGAGTTGTTTATTCCGGAACAATGCACATAAAGAACAATCGGATTTACAGATTTCAAATGAGCCAGATTATAGCATATTTGCCCATTTACGTCTGTAGTCCCAAGACATGAAAACAAAAACACAAAAGGACAATAAAACATTACATTGTCAAAAATACAGACACAAACAATAAAAACAAAACAGTAAAAGTGACGGCATGACTGGGAATTTTTAACAAACTATTTGAGATGCTTTTTAAAAGTGTAAAAAGTAGGACATTCTCCAATATTACTGGGTAGTCTGTTCCAGAAATGACTGACAAACAGAAGTATTTGTCCAAAGGTTGTTTTTCAGCTCTGTCAGTCCTCAGTTTAATATACGTGAAGGGTGGCGGTGGAGCGTGTCCATGAAGAACTTTATAAAGTAAACAGCTTTTTTAAAATTGAAGAACATTAGCATGTTATATTTTACCAAAACGTTACACTGATGGAATGACAGACTTTTGAACAAGGATTTTTATAGACTTTTGTCATTAGCATTTCTATGGGTTTTTCCAGTGAGCTACCAGGTTGTGATGCAGTAATCTATGCGGGAAAATATTGTTGTGTGAATGTCCAAGTATTCACACAAATAAGATTCTACACCAAAAAAAAAACATGTATTATTATTATTTATTTTTATTATATGTGTGAATGTCCAAGCATTCACACAAATAAGATTCTACATCAAAAAACGTATATTTATTATTATTAATATTATCATTATTATTATTATATGTGTGAATGTCCAAGCATTCACACAAATAAGATTCTACACCAAAAAACATATTATTATTAATATTAATATTATTATATGTCTGAATGTCCAAGCATTCACACAAATAAGAGTCTACACCAAAAAACATGTTTATTATCATTTATATTATTATTATTATTATATGTGTGAATGTCCAAGCATTCACACAAATAAGATTCTACACCAAAAAAACATTTATTTATTATTATTATTATTATTATCATTATATGTGTGAATGTTCAAACATTCACACACATAAGATTCTACACCAAAAAAACATCTATTTATTATTATTCTGCAGTAAAACTTTGGCGCACTTCACAGCCCCACAGTTTTCATCCGTTCGGACCTGTTCAAGTAACAAAACGTTCGGCTCCATCAGGAATGGTGAGCTTCCCAAAATAAAAATAAAATAAAAAATCTCAGATTACCCATTTTTTTTGGTCAATTTGTCCATTGAATACGAATGGGCCACTTTTCGAACTTGCACAATTCCCACATTTCTCAACCGATTCAACCGTTCCACACACTATACTCAACTTGGACAATCAAACTACCATTTTTCAAGTTAAAAAAAATTCATCAAATTTTCCAAAGCCCTATTTTTACATCTTCCCGGAAAGTTTTCACACTCCACATTTGTCAACCGTTTTAGACCATTCCACCTTCAAAACATTCTTCTTAATTGCAACAACAACCATTTTTCTTTTAGTACAAATTCACGGTTTTCCCAAAATGTCAAAATACCCATTTAAATTCAAACTGTTACTACGTCAATCCTATTTCAACTGTTTTGAAAAAGTCCAAAACCAACATTCATATCATCTACGATAATTGTTGTTCATCCATCCATTTTATACCGCTTGTCCCTTTCGGGGTCTCAGCTGCACACAGGCGGAAGGCGGGGTACACCCTGGACAAGTCGCCACCTCATCACAGAGCCAACAGATAGACAGACAACATTCACACTCACATACTAGGGCCAATTTAGTGTTGCCAATCAACCTATCCCCAAGTGCATGTCTTTGGAAGTGTGAGAAAGCCGGAGTACCCGGAGGGCACCCACGCAGTCACGGGGAGAACATGCAAACTCCACACAGAAAGATCCCGAGCCCAGGATTGAACTCAGGACCTTCGTACTGTGAGGCACATGCACTAACCCCTGTTTCACCGTGCTGCCCGGACAATTGTTGTATTACCTATATTTTCAAAAATTCCAGTTTTTCACGAAATCCCCAAAGTCCTAGGAAATTCCCACTCAAATGAATGGACATACTCATAGTTCTACAATGCCCTAAATTCTCAAAATGTTGCCAATTTACTCAATTCCGACCTTTCAACCATCAACCCACACTGCTCTTCACATATGTCCAATGCAAAACATTTTGTCCTTTTCCCAAAATTCCCGGTAATTTCCTCCACATTGACAGTGAAGAGGAATCATACAATGGACTGCATATCCCACATTTCTCACCCGATTTGAACCTTTCCCACATCCACACACTCCACTCTGTTCCACTCGCGTGTATCAGCGACTGCCGCACGTATGGCAATCACACTACTGGAACTGAACATTCTAGTTGAGTGTAAAAACATCTTAGCAGCCTTGATTGTCAGTGAAGGTCTGATTTGTTTAAAATGATGCAGACTGAACTTGATTCTTTTTGCTGTGAGTTTGATTAGTGTTTTTTTTTAAAGAAAGTGTGGCCGTGAGGTACTTGAACTCCTCTACAATATCAAGCTCAACATCCCACAAGAACACACTGAACCACTTGAGTTTTTTGGGGTTTTTTTGTGAACACTTAAAGGGAAACTTCGGTTTTTTTCAACCTGGGCCCTGTTTTCATAATTTTTTCTGTATATGTGAGTGCTGGATAAAACTTTTTTGAGGTCGCGCCAGTATTGAGCAGGGCAGGCAGCCTCCAGCCCAGCTAACGCTCGTACACAGGGCAACTGGCTCTCGTCAAAATTCGGCCTATAAACATGCATTTTTTTCACACTGACAGGCTCAGATAGTTACAATGAGTGTCCGACAACATACTAGAAAGGAGAAATTAACGTATGTCTCTACCTTTAGCTGGAGATCGCTGTGTGTTGTGAGCTGTGTCCAAATCTCACCACGCTACAAATCTCGTTCCGAAATCTCGCGATAACTCGCGACAAAACACCGGTGGAAAAACAGTTACCTGACTGAGGTGAAGAGAGATGACTGAAGTGATTTTCTGTTGGATTACCGAAGACTGTTATTTTAGTTTTATAGTGGAGGCAGAAAATCACTTCAGTCATCTCTCTTCACCTCAGTCAGGTAACTGTTTTTCCACCGGTGTTTTGTCGCGAGTTATCGCGAGATTTCGGAACGAGATTTGTAGCGTGGTGAGATTTGGACACAGCTCACAACACACAGCGATCTCCAGCTAAAGGTAGAGACATACGTTAATTTCTCCTTTCTAGTATGTTGTCGGACACTCATTGTAACTATCTGAGCCTGTCAGTGTGAAAAAAATGCATGTTTATAGGCCGAATTTTGACGAGAGCCAGTTGCCCTGTGTACGAGCGTTAGCTGGGCTGGAGGCTGCCTGCCCTGCTCAATACTGGCGCGACCTCAAAAAATGTTTTATCCAGCACTCACATATACAGAAAAAATTATGAAAACAGGGCCCAGGTTGAAAAAAACCGAAGTTTCCCTTTAAATGAAGGATACTTAAATCTTAACTTGATCCACATTGATCGTTTTTTGTATGCACATTTTACACAAAGAGCCTCATACCGCCATACAAATATAACTTGTGTGCCTCATTCAGTTAACATCTTTTATGTGCATTTTTAACATCAAAACATTCCAAAAAAGGTAATTCTTCTACAGATTTTTGCCATTTCCAGTTGTTGCTCTGGAACCAGTTGGTCCTAGATATTTCATCTTTCAAACTTTACCCAGACAGATTAGACATATGGAGGATGCTACATTTGGAAGCGTTTAGGTGACCAAGATGATCCTTTTCCATTGACAACTTTAGCATGGGTCCCAAATTCAAACACAACTAGTTAGCATGTGATTTTTTTTTTTTAAATAATAGATTTTACAATTAAAAAAATAACTAGTAATTCTGTAATATTACCAGAATATGTACAATGGTTTTACACCAAATTACTGTAAATTAAAAAACTGTTTTTACATTAAAATTCTGGTGACTGAGCTGCTACTTTTTTACTGTAAAATCTACGTTCCCCTTTTTCACAGTGACTTTTTTCAGTGCTATAAATTGAAAAACAGTACCGCTGTTATTTTTACGGCAAAATTCTGGCGACTTTTTACCGTAAAATCTACGTTCCCTTTTTTTTTTTTTTTACAGTGCATTACTGTAAATGACAAAAACGGTATCACACTAGAGAAATTACATTTGGCAGCCATCCTTTGGTGTGCCAAGTAAAATGACACGACCGGCCAAATGAGGCCCACGGGCCCCACTTTGGGCATCCCTGGTGTAGATGAAGTCAGGAATGTTTGCATGGTGTTCTTACAATAAAATGGAAGCAGTTGGTACCTGTTTGCGGGTATTTCAGGAACCATCACTTGCGGAGAGGCGGCGTTTGAGGACGTGGACTCCGCCTCCTTCCCTTTCTTTTTGTCCGCCTTGCTGTCGCCCTCAGACTTCCTGCCTTTCTTGGGCGTAGCAGGACCGTCCGTGTAGGCGCTGCGTCCTCGACCGGCCCTCCCTCGGCTGCCCACCACGCGCCCTTCGTTCTCCTCGTCGGAGGCGGCGTCCTGGCCGGCGGGCGAGTGAGTCTCGCAGAACGCAGTCTTCTTCACGGAGAAGGTGGTCCCGTTGACGCCGGTCTCTCGCACCGGGTCGATCTTCATGAAGAGGCCGGCGCGCTGGGCACAGGTGACGTGGAAGGCGGTGTAGCAGTTGGCCTTGTGGCACTGGATGGATGCCCCGCGGCCCTTCTGCTTGCATAGGTAGCAGGTGAGTTTCCAGCGCGCCGGGGGAATGTTGTTGACGCCTTCCACCGGTTCCAGGAAGACGGTGTTGGCGAAGCAGACTTCAGGGATCCAGATGGCGCAGACCACGTGCGCCCAGCGGCTGTCGCTGGTTTGCTTGAAGGCGCCGCCTCTGTTGGGGCACAGGACGCAGTCCACGGGTTTCTGCGGGGACTGAAGGCAGCAGCGGCACAGCCACTGTCCCTCGGGGATGTAGGGCACGCCGTAGCACTCCTGGTGCACGGCCAGGTTGCAGGCATCGCAGAAGAGGATGACGTTGCTGTTCAGGCACTCGTCGTCTAGGCACACGCAGCAGAAGGCGTCGTCGTCGATGGCATTCTGAGAAGGCACGCGGGTGCGCGCTTCCCTGTACGCCTCGTCCTCCAGGCGGTCCACCAGCAGCTCGAAGGTGTCCGGCGAGAGTGCGGAGCAACCCTCCGCCGTCCGTCCGGCGTTGACCATCTCCAGCCAGGCGGCGTCCTCTTCGTCCATGTCGTACTCCGCCACGGCTTCCTGCTCCTCTGGGGAGCGTTCAATGTAGCGATAGTACCCAGTGGGCAGAGGGGGCGCCTCCACGGGGGTGAACGTCTCCACCACACGAAAAGAAGGCTCAGGGAGCGCCGCCGAGTGATTGTGCATCGCCTTCGGCTTTTCCGGCGTTGGCGCTCCAGCGCAGTGGTTCTTTGAGGGTGGCGGCGACTTAAAAGGCGTTTTACATTTGGAGTCTTTCCGGCGGCCACGCGGCATGACGGCTTTGCTGACAGCCAGCAGGGCGCTGACGGGAGGGGACGGCTGTTCGCTGTTCTCCTTATTGCTGTTACACTCGCTGATGTCCTGCGCCGTCATCTCGTCCTCGGCAACGACCACCAGAGGCTCCAAAACGGAGATGCGGTGAAGGCGGCCGTCCAGCTCTACCTCCACCACCTTCTGGGCCTGGGCGTAGCTCAGCGTCTCTCTGCTCGGGGATGCTTTGAGGCCGTAGGGAGATGGTGATCGCTGGCGGGCACCACCGCCGGCTGGTGTCTCCACCGACTCCCTAGCATCCTCACCGCTTCCTGCGGCCAAATGGCCTTTTCGGCGTGGCTTCCTCATAGGCCGGCGATCACACGGTGCCTCCTGGTCATTGGCAACAAACCACAATGAACGCCATTATTACACAACATGACACAAAGGCCTATTGTTAGCACACAATAAGTTAAAAAAAGGTTGGAAATGTTGATAGGAATAAGACGCAGCACAACCAAGTCATAACACCACAAATCTATGTCAAAATTACAAAATATTTTGTACTAAGGCTAGGCCGACAAACGATATCAATATATATCACCATAGACACGTAATGATATCAATGGAAAATGCGTTCAATAAAAAGGTAATTTTATATGTATATATATATATATATATATATATATATATATATATATATATATATATATATATATATATATATATATTACACAAAAAATTTGGTTCGGTACGTACCTCGGTTTAGAGGTCACGATTCGGTTCATTTTCGGTACAGTAAGAAAACAACAAAATATAAATGTTTTGGTTATTTATTGGCAGCACGGTGGCAGAGGGGTTAGTGCGTCTGCCTCACAATACGAAGGTATTGAGTAGTCGTGAGTTAAATCCCGGGCTCGGGATCTTTCGGTGTGGAGTTTGCATGTCCTCCCCGTGACTGCGTGGGTTCCCTCCGGGTACTCCGGCTTCCTCGCCACCTCCAAAGACATGCACCTGGGGATAGGTTGATTGGCAACACTAAATTGGCCCTAGTGTGTGAATGTGAGTGTGAATGTTGTCTGTCTATCTGTGTTGGCCCTGCGATGAGGTGGCGACTTGTCCAGGGTGTACCCCGCCTTCCGCCCGATTGTAGCTGAGATAGGCTCCAACGCCCCCCACGACCCAGAAAATGGATGGTTATTTATTTACCAAATTTGCAAAATCTTCCACCAAAAATATTTTTCTTAGTAGAATATTTGATGTGAAGTAATTGGAACCTTGGATAGGTCAATAATTCATAATAACATTGATTTTGATTCAATATTATGTTTTGAGCAATGACAGTTTGAAAGAAAAAAAAACAGCTTTGTATTATTAGTCAACATTGCAACTTTTTCTAAATTACATTTCACCTTTAAGCTTTTTTATTTCACTTTTGTTATGTTTTTGTTTATTTTAATATAATTTTTAGAATGTGCCGTGGGCCTTTAAAACATTAGCTGTTGGACGCAAATGGCCTCCGGGGCACACTTTTGACACCCCTGCTATAGATAATAAAAAATTAAATCTGATAAATCTATAGATAAAAAGCCGAGCCTTGCGACGCATGCATGTTTATCATAACTCTCTCGCTCTCTCTGTCTCTGCCCCTCCCTCACGATTGCTGCTGCGCGCACAATTTGTTTTGTTTTTAACCCCTTCTTAACCCTGAACCTACATTGAAAATACACGCAACCCTAACTCAAAATGCCGGACATTTGAGGCATTTAAGAAACTCCGTCCGGACAGCCCCGCAAAAGAGGACATGTCCGGTGAAAAAAGGACGTATGGTCAGTCTATCGTAGTGTGTTGTGCCTCGGTGTGCATTGTTTACACAACGTGCAGCACGCTACTTAATATGTTCATGTGGAAACTCGTTCGGTACACCTACGAACCGAACCAAAACCCCCGTACCGAAACGGTTCAATACAAATACACGTACCGTTACACCCCTAATATATATATATATATATACACACAGTATATACAAACCCCGTTTCCATATGAGTTGGGAAATTGTGGTAGATGTAAATATAAACGGAATACAATGATTTGCAAATCATTTTCAACCCATATTCAGTTGAATGAATATGCTACAAAGACAACATATTTGATGTTCAAACTGATAAACATTTTTTTTTTTTTTGCAAATAATCATTAACTTTAGAATTTGATGCCAGCAACACGTGACAAAGAAGTTGGGAAAGGTGGCAATAAATACTGATAAAGTTGAGGAATGCTCATCAAACACTTATTTGGAACATCCCACAGGTGAACAGGCAAATTGGGAACAGGTGGGTGCCATGATTGGGTATAAAAGTAGATTCCATGAAATGCTCCTAACCTAACCTAACCTATCCCATAACCCCAAAGGGTCGTTGGGGCACCACAGACGATCTGTTGACCAGCTCTCTCCATCCCTCTCTGTCCTCAGCAGCTCTCATTGCCTCGGTGAGTTTCAGGTGAGTCCATTCTCCGATGTTATCTTCCCATCTTTTCTTTTGTCTCCCTCGTCTCCTGCCACCTTGTACGGTGCCTTGCAGGATTGTTTTTGCAAGGCCTGAGGATCTGGTGATGTGTCCGTACCACCTCAGTTTCCGCTTTATGACCGTGGTGAGCAGGTCATCATGTGGGCCGATGGCTTGGCTGATCTTTTGCCGGACTTCTTCGTTTGTGACATGTTGGGTGTAGGAGATACCCATGAGTCTTCTGTAGCATCTCATCTCCATGTTCTGAATTCTTTTCTGCAGCTCTGCTGTAAGGGTCCATGTTTCACAGGCGTAAAGGAAGATCGACATTACAAGTGAGCGCTGTAATCTCACCTTTGATGCCAGACTGATGTTTGTGTCTTTCCATATGGGTTTGAGTTTTGCCAGGGCAGCAGTTGTTTGAGCACTCCTGGCAAGGACTTCCCGTTTGGATCCTTCATCGGACACGATTGCACCGAGGTACTTGAAGCTTGACACCGTGTCCAGTGCCTGTCCATTGACTTTGATGTCTGAGCGGATGCCATTTTTGTTGTTGGTCATCATTTTGGTCTTTTCAGCATGGATTTCCATTCCGTAGGCTCGGGAGGTGGTATCAAGCCTTTCAACTAGACTGGCAAGTTCTCTTTCTTCTCCAGCTAGCCCATCGATATCATCTGCAAAACGGAGGTTGGTGATTGGTCTGCCTCCAATGCTGACAGTTCCTTCATGATCTGCTAGGGCATCCGTCATGATACGCTCCAGAAAGATGTTGAAGAGAATGGGAGAGGGAAGGCATCCTTGGCGCACTCCAATTGTTGTCCTGAACCAGTCTCCGATAGCGCCGTTGTAGAGAACTGCGCTGGTAGCTTTATTGTACAGATGTTGAATGACTCTGACAAGGTTAGGACTGGTGTTGTATTTCCTCATGGTTGCCCACAGTGCAGCATGCCATACCCGGAAGGCTTTCTTAAAGTCTACAAACACATGGTAAAGGTGTTGTTGATGCTGCAGATGTCTCTCACAAATGATTCTCAAGTTGAAAATCTGTTCTGTGGTGCTCCGCCCTGCTCTAAATCCAGCCTGTTCTTCAGCTATGATCAGTTCAGCTTGGGGTTTTAACCTATTTAGTATTATTTTCAGTAGGACTTTGCTGGGATGGCTAATAAGACTGATGGTGCGGTAGTTTTGGCACAGTTGGAGATTGCCTTTTTTCGGAAGTGTGATGATAAGTGACTGGGTCCATGATGTAGGCCACTCACCACTCTGCCAGATTTTGTTGCACAGGATGGTGAGGGTGTCGATCATGGCTTCTCCCCCTGCTTGTACGAGCTCAGCTGGGATGGGCTGCTTTTCCTTTTTTCAGTGCTCGGATTGCTGCCTCAACTTCTTCACGGAGGATGGGGAGTGTGTCTTCATCCTCTGTGGGTTGAGGACATGTCAGGATTGTTGGATCTCCGCGTGCCGTGTGGTTGTAGAGCTCAGAGCAGTATTCTGTCCACCTGTCTAGGATCTTCTGTTCTTCCGCTAGGCAATCACCGGTCTTGCTCTGGATTGCAGAGACTCTGGTTTGTTTTGCTCTTGTTAGCTCCTTAACAGTTTGATATGCCTTCTTGGTGTTGTTGTTGGCATTCAGGCTGTTCTCTATTTCTTGGCACTTTCCCTCAATCCAGTTCTGTTTTGCTGACTGCATGCCTTTCTTGATGCTCTTATTGATTACTCTATAAGCATCAGATCCTTCAGGTGAGTTCTTACTCTTCTTAAGGGCTCTCCGCTTGTCACACAAGTCTAGCAGTTCATTAGTGACCCAAGGTTTCTTCTTTGGGTGGAGTTTGCCAAGGATCTCAGTGGCTGTTTCGGTTATGACTTTGTTCAACGTGATGGTCATGCTATTGACATCAATTTCTTTTGCACCTAGATTGATCAGTGGTGCAAACCCCCCTCCTATCCTTGTCTTGAAGACTTCTGCCACCTCAGGGTCTCGCAGTTTGTCCAGATCGAACTTCATTCTAGTGCACTTAGAGCTTTTGATCTTCTTCAAGCGAAGGTGAAAGGACATCAGGACGAGGTCATGGTCACTCCCAATGTCTGCTTTTGGAAAGCTGCGCGTCCTGCCAGTATTGACGCTTGAGCGAAAGCGCTTCTTGACCAAGATGTAATCGATCTGGTTGTGGTACACTCCACCGCGACTGTGCCAGGTCCATCGTCTGGAGGCCTTATGGGGGCCAAGTGTGTTCGCCAGCAACAGATTGTTGTACCTGGCAAACTCCAAGAGCCTTAGGCCTCTATCGTTGGTCTCGCTGTTGCTGTATGGACCACATGTGTCTTTCCAGTTGTTATAAGCATCCTCTCCAACCTTCGCATTCCAGTCTCCTTGTACAATAAGGATGTCCTTCTTTGGAGTTTTATCTAGGACTGCTTGTACTTCATCGTAAAAATCCTCCACCTCACTGTCGTCATACGTGGATGTTGGGGCATAGGCCTGAATGATGGTGATGTTAAATGGATTTGCTCTCAATCGAATGGTAATGAGTCTGCTTGAGACTGGCCGGCAGCCCATGACAGTGTCCTTAATGTCTTTGCGAACAAGGAAACCAACACCATACTGGTGTTTGTCTTCCTTGCCACTGAAATAGAGCTTGTGGCCTACGTCAGTTGATGTTTCACCGAATCCTTTCCAGCGTAGCTCGCTGATGCCTAAGATATTCCAGTGGTATTGATCCATTTCGTGGGCTAGCTCTTCTAGTTTCCCATCAGCAGTTAGTGTCCTTACATTCCAGGTTCCCACAACTAAATTGTCTCTAGTGCGGAATCTGCAGAGTTTTCCAGTAGTAAATTTTCCACCTCCGTCCTGGTGGACAACGGTAGGCGCGGTCCTTGTTGACCCGGGCGACGACCGAGCCGGTATGGGTAAAGCAGTAGTCGTCATCATGTGGTGTGTCTTGGGCAATATAAACCTGGCGGCGCCCATCCCTCTCCAGGTTGGATGCAGTTTAATGTCGTACCCAGGACAATACAGTTTAATGTCGTACCCAGGACATGCTCAGTCATTCACAAACAAGGATGGGGCGAGGGTCACCACTTTGTCAACAAATGCGTGAGCAAATTGTTGAACAGTTTAAGAAAAACCTTTCTCAACCAGCTATTGCAAGGAATTTAGGGATTTCACCATCTACGCTCCGAAATATCATCAAAGGGTTCAGAGAATCTGGAGAAATCACTGCACGTAAGCAGCTAAGCCCGTGACCTTCGATCCCTCAGGCTGTACTGCATCAACAAGCGACATCAGTGTGTAAAGGATATCACAACATGGGCTCAGGAACACTTCAGAAACCCACTGTCAGTAACTACAGTTGGTCGCTACATCTGTAAGTGCAAGTTAAAACTCTCCTATGCAAGGCGAAAACCGTTTATCAACAACACCCAGAAACGCCGTCGGCTTCGCTGGGCCTGAGCTCATCTAAGATGGACTGATACAAAGTGGAAAAGTGTTCTGTGGTCTGACGAGTCCACATTTCAAATTGTTTTTGGAAACTGTGGACGTCGTGTCCTCCGGACCAAAGAGGGAAAGAACCATCCGGATTGTTATAGGCGCAAAGTTGAAAAGCCAGCATCTGTGATGGTATGGGGGTGTATTAGTGCCCAAGACATGGGTAACTTACACATCTGTGAAGGCGCCATTAATGCTGAAAGGTACATACAGGTTTTGGAGCAACATATGTTGCCATCCAAGCAACGTTACCATAGACGCCCCTGCTTATTTCAGCAAGACAATGCCAAGCCACGTGTTACATCAACGTGGCTTCATAGTAAAAGTGTGCGGGTACTAGACTGGCCTGTCTGTAGTCCAGACCTGTCTCCCATTGAAAATGTGTGGCGCATTATGAAGCCTAAAATAGCACAACGGAGACACCCGGACTGTTGAACAACTTAAGCTGTACATCAAGCAAAAATGGGAAAGAATTCCACCTGAGAAGCTTAAAAAATGTGTCTCCTCAGTTCCCAAACGTTTACTGAGTGTTGTTAAAAGGAAAGGCCATGTAACACAGTGGTGAACATGCCCTTTCCCAACTACTTTGGCACGTGTTGCAGCCATGAAATTCTAAGTTAATTATTATTTGCAAAAAAAAAATTAAGTTTATGAGTTTGAACATCAAATATCTTGTCTTTGTAGTGCATTCAATTGAATATGGTTTGAAAAGGATTTGCAAATCATTGTATTCCGTTTATATTTACATCTAACACAATTTCCCAACTCATATGGAAACGGGGTTTGTAGTAACATCACTATGAGCCCGTTGACCTTCTAGAAACAAACTGCAGCTCAGCTCGCTCGCAGTCCTGGCTTGAGGTGAAGGCTAATTAGCTTTTAGCGTAACGTTAGCTCATTTTGCGGTGTGTATGTGTGTGTTAGCTCATTGTGTGTGTGTGATAAAAATCTACTACAGGCTTCCCAAATGCTGTAATAAATTAAGCATGATGAGTTGACTTGAAACTGTTTAATGTTGCACTTTTTATATGTAGAAGAAAAGTTTTGTCATTTTATTTAATCTGAGCAACAACTTGAGGAAGTTTAATGTTGATTAACGTGGGCAGAATTATTATAGTGTTCCCAATGTTAAAAGGATAAAGCCATTGTTTACAAATTTGGTAAATAAATAACCAAATAATTTATATTTTATTGTTTTCTTACTGTACCGAAAATGAACCGAACCGTGACCTCTAAACCGAGGTACGTACCGAACCGGAATTTTTGTGTACCGTTACACCCCTAATGTGTGTGTGTGTATATATATATATATTTCCATACATATATGTATATACACTGTATATACACACACATATACATATATATATATATATATATATATATATATATATATATATATATATATATATATATATATATATATATATATATATATATATATATATATATATATATGTATATCCATCCATCCATTTTCTACCGCTTGTCCCTTTTGGGGTCGCTGGAGCCTATCTCAGCTACAATCGGGCAATATATATATATATATATATATATATATATATATATATATATATATATATATTGCCCGATTGTAGCTGAGATAGGCTATCTCAGCTACAATCGGGCAATATATATATATATATATATATATATATATATATATATATATATATATATATATATATATATATATATATATATATATATATATATATATATATATTGCCCGATTGTAGCTGAGATAGGCTCCAGCGACCCCCCGCGACCCCAAAAGGGACAAGCGGATACTATGTATATATATATATATATATATATATATATATATATATATATATATATATATATATATATATATATATATATATATATATATATATATACACATATATAGAACCTTTATTTAACCAGATAAGAAAACCCATTGAGATCAAGATCTCTTTCACAAGGGTGACCTGGCCAAGAGGTCAACAGCACATGTCACAGAGCAGTTTCAAAAATAATACATTAAGACATACATTTTAAAATACATAAGAGAACTGTAAAACAACAGAGATTTACATCTTTAAAAACACAGGCACTGTGCAAAAGTCTCTCGCTGTTTGTCCCTCAGGACAGAACGGAAGGCTCCAAATGGAAGTAGTTCTGTAAGTTTCAGTTTAGTCTGCAATGCATTCCATGCCATAGGTGCAGCAATGCCAAAAGCTCTTTTGCCAAATTCAGTCCGTACATGAGGAACAGTTAAGACATACAAATTGTTAGAACGTAATGCGTAAGAGCTGCTTTTTCTTTGTAACAGAGTACACAAGTATGGAGGTATTAAACCTAAAAGAGCCTTATAAATGATAGTCAGCCAATGTGTGTATCTGCGTGCACTCAATGAAGATAAGTCTGAATTCATATACAGTTGACAATGGTGGGTGAGACTACGACAGCCAGTAACAAATCTTAGTGCTGAATGAAAAACAGTGTCCAAGGACTGGAGGCATTTAGATGAAGCACTAAAATAAAGCACGTCTCCATAATCAATTACAGGCAAGATAGTTGCTGTCACCAATTTCTTTCTGACTTTAGGAGAGAAGCAGTTTTTATTTCTAAAAAAGAAACCAAGCTTTACCCTAAGCTTAGAGACCAAGTTGTTAATATGGGCTTTAAATGAAAGCTCCTGATCAAGAGTAAAACCCAAGTACTTGTAATTTAAGACCTGCTCTATAGGGTTTCCATTTGATGTTACAATATTTGGAATATTTTCCAGTAGCACCCTTGAATGAGAGAAAACCATTACCTTGCTTTTATCTGTATTTAAAACCAATTTAAGATCAAATAAGCGAGCCTGGATGACATCAAAAGCAGCTTGTAAAAACTCAAAAGCCTGAGTGATGGAGGTTGAACAGCAATAAATAATGGTGTCGTCTGCATAAAAATGGTACATTGCCTTTGACAAATTATTACAAAGATTATTTATGTAGATAGAAAATAAAATGGGCCCCAGCACTGAGCCTTGTGGAACGCCTTTGGTAATGTCCAGTAATGAAGAGGTGGTCCCAGCCACCTGTACACGTTGTGTTCTGCTGGAGAGATAGTCTGTGAACCAAGCAGCTGCATTTTTAGATAATCCAACGTGATGTATATATATATATACACATATATATATATACATACATACATATATGCATGTATGTATATGTGTATATATATATATATATATATATATGTATATATATATATATATATATGTATATATATATATATATATATGTATATATATATATATATATATGTATATATATACACATATATATATATATATAAATAAATGTATGTATGTATGTATCTATACTGTATATATGTATGTATGTATCTATACTGTATATATGTATGTATGTATCTATACTGTATATATGTATGTATGTATTTGTGTGTATATATATATATATATATATATATATATATATATATATATATATATATATATATATATATATATATATATATATATATATATATATATGTGTATGTATGTATGTATCTATACTGTATATATGTATCTGTGTGTATATATAATATATATATATATATATATATATATATATATATATATATATATATATATATATATACATACATACATACATACATATATATATATATACATACATACATACATATAATGTACAGTCGCGATCAAAAGTTTACATACACTTGTAATGAACATAATGTCATGGCTGTCTTGAGTTTCCAATACTTTCTACAACTCTTATTTTTTTGTGATAGAGTGATTGGAGCACATAATTGTTGGTCACAAAAAACATTCATGAAGTATGGTTCTTTTATGAATTTATTATGGGTCTACTGAAAATGTGACCAAATCTGCTGGGTCAAAAAGGAGGATGACCTCCAAATTCTTCAGGACAACCTAAAGTCATCAGCCCGGAGGTTGGGTCTTGGGCGCAGTTGGGTGTTCCAACAGGACAATGACCCCAAACACAATGGCTAAATCAGGCTAGAATCAAGGTTTTCGAATGGCCTTCCCAAAGTCCTGATGTGTGGACAACGCAGAAGAAACAAGTCCATGTCAGAAAACAAACACATTTAGCTGAACTGCACCAATTTTGTCAAGAGGAGTGGTCAAAAATTCAACCAGAAGCTTGTGGATGGCTATAAAAGGCGCCTTATTGCAGTGAAACTTGCCAAGGGACATGTAAGAAAATATTAACATTGCTGTATGTATACTTTTGACCCAGCAGATTTGCTCACATTTTCAGTAGACCCATAATAAATTCATAAAAGAACCAAACTTCATGAATGATTTTTGTGACCAACAAGTATGTGCTCCAATCACTCTATCACAAAAAAATAAGAGTTGTAGAAATAATTTGGAAACTCAAGACAGTCATGACATTATGTTCTTTACAAGTGTATGTAAACTTTTGATCGCGACTGTATATATATTTATATATATATTAGGGCTGTGAATCTTTGGGTGTCCCACGATTCGATTCAAAATCGATTCTTGGGGTCCCGAAACGATTTTTTTTTTCAATTCAACACGATTCTCGATTCCAAAACGATTTTTTTTTTTTTTAATGAAAGCAATACACAACAATACCATAGTAATGCAATACAATTTCAAAACCAAACCCGACCCAGCAACATTCAGAATAGCAATAAACAGAGCAATTGAAGACACACAAACATGACACGGAACAATCTAAAAGTAGTGAGACAAAAATGAACATTATCAACAACAGTATCAATATTAGTAACAATTTCAACATAGCAGTGATTAAATATCCCTCATTGATATTATCATTACAAACATTAATTTAAAAAAAAATTACAAAAAATTAACAATAGTGTCACAGTGGCTTACACTTGCATCGCATCTCATAAACTAAATGTCTAATGATAATGTCAGAGGGATTTTTAATCACTGCTATGTTGAAATTGTAACTAATATTGATACTGTTGTTGATAATATTCATTTTTGTTTCACTACTTTTGGTTTGTTCTGTGTCGTGTTTGTGTCTCCTCTCAATTGCCCTGTTTATTGCAGTTCTGAGTGTTGCTGGGTCGGGTTTGGTTTTGGAATTGGATTGCATTGTTATGGTATTGCTGTGTATTTTTTTGTTGGATTGATTAATTTAAAAATAAATAAAAAATTTAAAAAAAAAAAAAATCTAAAAAAAAAAAAATCGATTTTTAAATTTGATTAATTTAAAAAAAATAAAAATAAAATAAAATTTTAATAAATAAAAATACATACATTTTTTAAAAATGAGAATCGATTCTGAATCGCACAACGTGAGAATCGCAATTCGAATTCGAATCGATTTTTTCCCACACCCCTAATATATATATATATATATATATATATATATATATATATATATATATATATATATATATATATATATATATATATATATATATATATATATATATATATATATGTAGGGACGGCGTGGCGAATTTGGTAGAGTGGCCGGGCCAGCAATCGGAGGGTTGCTGGTTACTGGGGTTCAATCCCCACCTTCTACCATCCTAGCCACGTCCGTTGTGTCCTTGGGCAAGACACTTCACCCTTGCTCCTGATGGGTGCTGGTAGCGCCTTGCATGGCAGCTCCCTCCATCAGTGTGTGAATGGGTGAATGTGGAAATACTGTCAAAGCGCTTTGAGTACCTTGAAGGTAGAAAAGCGCTATACAAGTATAACCCATTTATCATTATCATTTATATATATATATATATATATATATATATATATATATATATATATATACAGTATATATGTTGGCCCTGTGATGAGGTGGGTTTGTATATATATATATATATATATTATATACAAACCCTGTTTCCATATGAGTTGGGAAATTGTGTTACATGTAAATATAAACGCAATACAAGGATTTGCAAATCCTTTTCAACCCATATTCAATTGAATGCACTACAAAGACAAAATATTTGATGTTCAAACTCATAAAGCTTTATTTTTTTTTTGCAAATAATAATTAACTTAGAATTTCATGGCTGCAACACGTGCCTAAGTAGTTGGGAAAGGGCATGTTCACCACTGTGTTACATGGCCTTTCCTTTAAACAACACTCAGTAAACGTTTGGGAACTGAGGAGACACATTTTTTAAGCTTATCAGGTGGAATTCTTTCCCATTCTTGCTTGATGTACAGCTTAAGTTGTTCAACAGTCTCCGTTGTGGTATTTTAGGCTTCATAATGCGCCACACATTTTCAATGGGAGACAGGTCTGGACTACAGGCAGGCCAGTCTAGTACCCGCACTCTTTTACTATGAAGCCACGTTGATGTAACACGTGGCTTGGCATTGTCTTGCTGAAATAAGCAGGGGCGTCCATGGTAACGTTGCTTGGATGGCAACATATGTTGCTCCAAAACCTGTATGTACCTTTCAGCATTAATGGCGCCTTCACAGATGTGTAAATTACCCATGTCTTGGGCACTAATACACCCCCATACCATCACAGATGCTGGCTTTACAACTTTGCGCCTATAACAATCCGGATGGTTCTTTTCCTCTTTGGTCCGG
>NC_084731.1:69497357-69507357 GCF_033978785.1 Entelurus aequoreus
AATTTGAAATGTGGACTCGTCAGACCACAAAACACTTTTCAAATTTGTTTTAGTCCATCTTAGATGAGCTCAGGCCCAGCAAAGCAGACAGCGTTTCTGGGTGTTGTTGATAAACGGTTTTTGCCTTATATAGGAGAGTTTGTGATTATTTATCATCAAATTCTAAAGTTAATGATTATTTGCAAAAAAAAAAAAAAGCTTATCAGTTTGAACATCAAATATGTTGTCTTTGTAGCATATTCAACTGAATATGGGTTGAAAATTATTTGCAAATCATTGTATTCCGTTTGTATTTACATCTAACACAATTTCCCAACTCATATGGAAACAGGGTTTGTGTGTATATATATATATATAAATATATATATATATACACACACACACACACACACAGGGTTTCTCGTAGCGCTTTGTTGTTAAGGCGGCTGCCTTGCCACGTCTAGTGTGTGTGACAATCATTGGCACTTTAACTTTTAACAAAGAGCCACCACCTAAACTAAAGTCTTAAAGGCCTACTGAAACCCACTACTACCGACCATGCAGTCTGATAGTTTATATATCAATGATGAAATCTTAACATTATAACACATGCCAATACGGCCGGGTTAACTTATAAAGTGACATTTTAAATTTGCCGCTAAACTTCCGGTTCGAAACGCCTCTGAGGATGACGTATGCGCGTGACGTAGACCGGCGAACACGGGTATGCCTTCCACATTGAAGCCAATACGAAAAAGCTCTGTTTTCATTTCATAATTCCACAGTATTCTGGACATCTGTGTTCGTGAATCTGTTTCAATCATGTTCATTGCATTATGGAGAAGGAAGCTGGGCAAGCAAAGAAGAAAGTTGTCGGTGCGAAATGGACGTATTTTTCGAACGTAGTCAGCCACAACAGTACACAGCCGGCGCTTCTTTGTTTACATTCCCGAAAGATGCAGTCAAGATGGAAGAACTCGGATAACAGAGACTCTAACCAGGAGGACATTTGACTTGGATACACAGACGCCTGTAGAGAACTGGGACAACACAGACTCTTACCAGGATTACTTTGATTTGGATGACAAAGACGCAGACGTGCTACTGTGAGTATGCAGCTTTGGCTTTTTTTTGCGTATGTACGTAACTTTTTTAAAATATATAAGCTTTATGAACCTTGGGTTAGGTGAACGGTCTTTTGGGCTGAGTGATTGTGTGTGTTGATCATGTGTTTGAATTGTATTGGCGTGTTCTATGGAGCTAGGAGCTAGCAGAGGAGCTAGGAGCTAGCATAACACGTACCGTACCGTACGTGCGCGTCACGTACGTAACTTTTTAAAAATATATAAGCTTTATGAACCTTGGGTTAGGTGAACAGTCTTTTGGGCTGATTGATTGTGTGTGTTGATCAGGTGTTTGAATTGTATTGGCGTGTTCTATGGAGCTAGGAGCTAGCAGAGGAGCTAGAAGCTAGCATAACAAACACGCAGGTGTTATTATGCAGGATTAATTTGTGGCATATTAAATATAAGCCTGGTTGTGTTGTGGCTAATAGAGTATATATATGTCTTGTGTTTATTTACTGTTGTAGTCATTCCCAGCTGAATATCAGGTACCGTGAGTATGCAGCCTTGGCTGCTAAACATTCGATAACTTGACCGTATGTGCGCGTCACGTACGTAACTTTTTAAAAATATATAAGCTTTATGAACCTTGGGTTAGGTAAACGGTCTTTTGGGCTGAGTGATTGTGTGTGTTGATCAGGTGTTTGAATTGTATTGGCGTGTTCTATGGAGCTAGGAGCTAGCAGAGGAGCTAGGAGCTAGCATAACAAACACGCAGGTGTTTTTATGCAGGATTAATTTGTGGCATATTAAATATAAGCCTGGTTGTGTTGTGGCTAATAGAGTATATATATGTCTTGTGTTTATTTACTAAAGTAGTCATTCCCAGCTGAATATCAGGTCACCCCCGGCTCTCACAGCATCTTCCCTATCTGAATAGCTTCAACTCCCCACTAGTCCTTCACTTGCACTTTACTCATCCACAAATCTTTCATCCTCGCTCAAATTAATGGGGAAATTGTCGCTTTCTCGGTCCGAATCTCTCTCACTTCATGCGGCCATCATTGTAAACAATAGGGAACTTTGCGTATATGTTCAACTGACTACGTCACGCTACTTCCGGTAGGTGCAAGCCTTTTTTTAATCAGATACCAAAAGTTGCAATCTTTATCGTCGTTGTTCTATACTAAATCCTTTCAGGAAAAATATGGAAATATCGCGAAATGATCAAGTATGACACATAGAATAGATCTGCTATCCCCGTTTAAATAAAAAAAAATCATTTCAGTAGGCCTTTAACAAGCTGCTCCGCTTAGTTCTGCCTCTGTCAGTAAGTCTCTGCAGCACTCAGCATTGTCCAACCAACTGATTTTTTTTAATTTACAACGCACATAGTACTGGGGGCGTGCCTTTAGCGTCCTCTCTCACCTGAAACCTTCACCCTATAACGGCCGCATGCTGTCCTCAGTCACGTCCGCTTTTCCTCCATATAAACAGCGTGCCGGCCCAGTCATATAACATCTATGGCTTTTGGAACTCAGTGCACACACAACAACCTATCTGGATTCCATAAGAAATTCGATAAGGAATCGATTCGATAATGGGCTGAAACTCGATAATTTCTTAAACGAACATCATCCCGAGACGTGACTGAGGACAGCATGCGGCCTTTATAGGGTAAAGGTTTCAGGTGAGAGAGAACGCTAGAGGCACGCCCCCAGTGAGCATATAGTACTGCTATGTGTGTTGTAAATAAAACATTTTTCCGACAAACACATCACCAACATGGACGAGGTGCCGCTCACTTTCGACATCCCGGTGACGCACACTGTGGAGAAGAGGGGACCAGCACGGCAGCGAATCCATACGCACAACGGGGCAAGAGAAGTCGGCTTTTACTGTTGTGCGAGCTTGCTATGCTAATGGACAACGAGACTGACTTTGAAAATGAAGAGAGGGAATCTGGCGTGTTTGATGGAGAACTTGCCCAGCTGTTCATTTCGGACACAGAAGATGAGGACTTTGATGGATTTGTGGATGAGGATTGATCAAAAAATAATGTGAGTACATTGATAAATACTTCAATAAAGTACAACCCAACTCAGCTTTGCTCCTGCTGCCTTTTTAAAACAGCGTCCATGCATGATAGAGTATGTTTTAAGATAGCGTATGTTTTAAACTAGCGTATGTTTTAAGATAGCGTATGTTTAACCATGCCTGCGCCCAAAAATACGTTGCGCCTTATTTATGCGTTAAATACAGAAATAGCACCGGTATAGTGGCTTCGATAATGGGAACCGGTTCTCAAAAAGGGATTCCAATCCATGGAATCTGTTATTTTCTTATCGAACAATCGGGAGAACCGGTTTCGAACATCATCCCTAGTAGAGAGTGTTTTAACGTAGAGTTCTAATACTTTTTTAAAGGCACAAAAAAAAGGTCGGGTTAGGGCTGGGCGATATATTGAATATACTAGATATATCGCGAGTTTGTCTCTGTGCGATATAGAAAATGACTATATTGTGATATTCGAGTATACGTTCTCAGGCAGTTGTTTTTAGCTGCGGGCATTACACTACATGCGTTTGTCACTCTTTCTTGTCTCTCATTCTCACAGAGACATAAAACAAGCGCACCTTCTTACATACGTCACATACTGTCACGTGTGCAACGTCATACGCTCTCCTCGCCCAGCAAAGAGGTAGCTGTGATGGTAGCGGAATGGTGCGAGTGGTAATACGAAAGACAGAAGGTGCCAATCTGGTAACAAATGAAGGAAGAATTAATTCCCAAGAAAAACAGCAGGGTGTCCATCGTCTGGCGGTGGTTTGGCTTCAAGCGGGAAGATGTTGAACAGACAACCGTAATATGTCAAGTATACGGCAAAAGCGTTGCTACAAAAAGTAGCATTACTGCTAATTCGTAGCATCATTTGAAAAGTCACCCGCTAGAGATTGAAGAGTGCTTGAAACTCTGCATGTCAACATCTCCGGCCGGTGCCACACCAACAAAACGCCCAAGCAACCATTTCCAGATCAACACCGTATGACAAAAATAGTCAACAACAGAAGGAGATAACGTCCGCAAGAACCTACCACATAGCGAAGGACATAAACTATTTGATTTCCTATTATGCAGCTCATTTTTATTTGACAGTTATTGAAATAATTTGTGTGACATCATGCACAAAAGTGCACTTTATTTGTTATAAACTAATGTAGTGGCCTTCTGTACAAAAAAGTGCACTTTAATTTAGTGTGGTTTTGATGTCATCTTAGTGACATCATGCACAAAAGTGCACTAATAGCTTGTTTTAAAATGTCTCTGACAATCTTGCACTTTCTGTTTTGGAAATGACATGAATGTTTGTGCCACTGCTTAACAACTGTTTAATAAATACAGTTTTGGGAAATTGACTTAGTTGTGATTTCCCTCTCTGCATGAAATTTTTAAAATGAGCATATATTAATGCAGTATGAACAAGAATGTTTTAATGTAGACACACAGAATCATCATACTGGTGTGATTATATGCATCAAGTGTTAATTCAAGGTTAAGGCAAAATATCGAGATATATATTGTGTATCATGACATGGCCTAATAATAGAGATATTAATAAAAGGCCATATCGCCCAGCTCTAGGTCGGGTATTGAGAAACTTACATTTATGAATATAAAACTTAGCCAATAGTATAATGAGGTTGCAAAGAACTGCAACTCGACTTCACACTCGTCTCAAGGGTCGTCGCAACGTCAGACACGCTCAACCAATCAGCGTTGGGGAAAAACTTGACTGACGCCGCCGTGGGCCAATTACCTTGCAGAACGCCGCAGCCTCGCACAGCCCTTGTGTCCTTATTTCTGAGTACACTGTCAGACATATTTAGGGTTTAAAAGCACAATAAATACGCGGTTAGTCTCACTTGTAGCTTTCACATTACGGAGCGTTTACTCGGGGCCGATTTGAGCGAGAGACAAGTCATGACAGTGCGTCGGTTAAATGGTATAGCGTTTTTATTAACAACTAGCCCAGGCTGCTAACTTACTTACCTCAGCTGCCTTGTGTCTACATTGACAAGCCATGGAACAAAAATAAATGGCAAGCATTAAAAGTTGTTAAAGTATTAATAAAATAGCAATAAACAAGTCTTACCTATTGTGGCACAAGTAGCTCCACAGCTAGCAGCTACAGGCTAACTTACACTTTGTTGCTCCAGCCGGTGTGCGTCCTTTTATATGTCAACGCGACCGCCTCTTCGTAAAACGGCGACGAGGAGCTGTGCGTTGGAGCCCATAGATTCGACAAAGGGACGAGTTACATATCTGCAATTATACTGCGAGGGACAACTTAATGTCGGCCTCATTTTGTGGCAAGCTAGCTAGCTTACTTGCGAGTGTAGGCTACCCAACGACATTGGGCGAGCGCACAACTTCCGGGCACAACAAATAAAACCACTACACAAGAAATGCAACTAGGCGCATTGAAACAATATATCTTCAGCAACCATCGCAAGAGAATGTATTGGGTTGATTTTAAATTTCGATATGTTGAGTAATACAGTTAATACAGGCAAAATATTCACATTGCAGCGCTTCCGACTACTTTTACTTTCGACACAAGATTCTCTCATTTCTGGTTCTACCAATTGACCCCGCCCCTCTGACGTCACGCCACCATGATTTTGGCGCCCAGGCTAATAAACAGACTAGTTGACAACAAAAAACACATGTAGACATGTAGCTCCAGTAATACAATCGTGTATTTTAAAGTTGACACAAAGCATTCAGTAATACAATTGTGTGTTTTAAAGTTGACACAAAGCATCCAGTAATACAATTGTGTTTTAAACTTGACACAAAGCATTCAGTAATACAATTGTGTGTTTTAAACTTGACACAAAGCATTCATTAATACAATTGTGTTTTAAACTTGACACAAAGCATTCAGTAATACAATTGTGTGTTTTAAAACTTGACACAAAGCATTCAGTAATACAATTGTGTGTTTTAAACTTGACACAAAGCATTCAGTAATACAATTGTGTTTTAAAGTTGACACAAAGCATTCATTAATACAATTGTGTTTTAAACTTGACACAAAGCATTCAGTAATACAATTGTGTGTTTTAAAGTTGACACAAAGCATTCATTAATACAATTGTGTGTTTTAAAGTTGACACAAAGCATTCAGTAATACAATTGTGTGTTTTAAAGTTGACACAAAGCATTCCAATGACAAATTAAGACCACCCAATGAGTGAACTGGGAGCAAAAGTATAACATAAAGCCAGTTTATGGAGCGTTTTTGTGCCAAAATTAAATATGGATTAAATCAAATTAAAATGCAATGAATCCATCATAATATCCAGTAATTCAAATATAATTGAACATGTTTAATCACTGTTTCTATTTATTGCCATATAAATCAATATATTTATTACATAATGAAATATATCAAGGCTTTCATATTACAGTATTTGACAGTTGCAATTGAATAGATTTATTTACAATTGAGTCATTTTCCTCCCAATTTTATTATTTATTTTTGGACAAAAGATGACATTTTGGCAGGGGGAAAAAAAGCACTTTGGACAAAGGCAGATAAATACGTTTAAAAATGGCAGCTTTTGGAAGAGTGACACACGTTTAATAACTAATAATCAACTTGCTAAATGGGAAAACACAAAGCAATAATAAGATGTTTGCGCTTCAGTAATATTGATTTATATTCATATTTATATCATATTCAGCAGCTGTTTTTTGTTGCCAAACATAAATAATGTTGATTAAATAACTAATTAAAATATAAATTAATCTAGTAAATTGTCCAATAACCAAAATATGATCCGAAACATTTCTATCCCCTCGTTCCTTATCCTTATCCAAGGTTGAGTAGCGGGGGCAGCAGCCTAAGCAGAGAAACCCAACATTTGTATCAAATTGACTTTTTCAGATTATTTTTGGAATTACACAAAACATTTTTTGCCAGTTTATTAATTAAAGTTTAGAAATTAAATTAATGTATTGTTAATTAATTATTAATTATATAATTATTTTATATTATATAAATATATAGACATATATAATATATATTATATATCTATACATACATATATACACACATCTATATACATACATATACAGACATGCATGCATATATATATATATATATATATATATTATATATATATACACAGTACATACATATATACATACATACTTTTGTACATATACATACATATATACATGTATATATACATAATATATATATATATACACACACATATATATATATATATATATATACACACATACATACATACATATATATATATATATATATATACACACATACATACATACATATATATATATATATATATATATATATATATATATATATATATAAATATAAATATGGACTTCATATTAACATATATTCAAACATTAAATCAATGACTACAGTTTTATCAGATTTTTTTTTACGTTAGTTAATTAGTCACCAGGTTAGTAAATTAGGTCACAATCTAATCTCTTTATTTTTTTAAATACATTTATGGACTCAATATTACATTTTGGCAAAAAAACAAAAAACAACCTTTAATATAATTTCACATAAAACTGGTAAAATTTGGGGAAATATACACGTTTGTCTTAAAATTAAGTGGAAATGTAAATGATACAAATAATACAAAAACTGTAATATAATCCATCTGACATTGGGGTACTTATAATACTACACTACTACTGTATCTGGGACTGTGTACTAGCACACTTTTGTTGAATTTGCAGAGCAATGTAAGGAGAAACCAAGTTTTACACCTCCACTTGAAAGAAGTGTGTCAAAACTGTTTCTAATGTAAACATAATACAGTGCAAGAGTCAAATCGGAACAGAAGCATACATTGCATATACATACATACATATATATGTATTCATACATATGTATTCATATTTACATGACATTCAATCATAAGTCATGGAGTCATAGTCAGCGTGTTTTTCCTCTTGGAGTCTCTGCGGGGGAAGGGCACAAAGCTCTTCACCTCTCGGAAACACAACCCTGCAGGCCAGAGGACGACTTTTTTACACAACACTGAAGGCATGTGACAGTCACAGTTTTTAAAGTACTACTGAGTACTGTGCATTGATTTTAAAGTACTACTGAGTACTGTGCATTGATTTTAAAATACCATTGAGTACTGTACATTGATTTTAAAGTACCATTGAGTACTGTACATTGATTTGAAAGTGCCATTGAGTACGGTACATTGATTTTAAAGTACCATTGAGTACTATGCATTCATTTTAAAGTACCATTGAGTACTGTGCATTGATTTTAAAGTACCATTGAGTACTGCACATTGATTTCAAAGTACCATTGAGTACTGTACATTGATTTTAAAGTACCATTGAGTACTATGAATTGATTTTAAAGTACCATTGAGTACTGTGCATTGATTTTAAAGTACCATTGAGTACTGCACATTGATTTTAAAGTACCATTGAGTACTGTACATTGATTTGAAAGTGCCATTGAGTACGGTACATTGATTTTAAAGTACCATTGAGTACTGTGTATTGATTTTAAAGTACCATTGAGTACAGCACATTGATTTTAAAGTACCATTGAGTACTGTACATTAATTTTAAAGTACCATTGAGTACTGTACATTGATTTTAAAGTACCATCAAGTACTGTACATTAATTTTAAAGTACCAATGTGTACTGTACATTGATTTTAAAGTACCATTGAGTACTGTACATTAATTTTAAAATACAATTGAGTACTGCACATTGATTTTAAAGTACCATTGAGTACTGTACATTGATTTTAAAGTACCATTGAGCACTGTACATTGATTTTAATGTACCATTAAGTACTGTACATTGATTTTAAAGTACCATTGAGTACTACTGTACGTTGATTTTAAAGTACCTTTGAGTACTGCACATTGATTTTAAAGTACCATTGAGTACCGTACATTGATTTTAAAATAACATTGAGTACTGTACATTGATTTAAAAGTGCCATTGAATACTGTACATTGATTTGAAAGTACCATTGAACATGTCCCAAAATTCAGAGGTCAAATAATGATGTGAAGTATTTGGAGCCTTAAATAGGTCAATAATTCATAACCACATTGATTCTGATTCATAATGAATTTTTGAGCATCTACCCTTTTTAAAAAAGGGTCCCAAGGGGTCCACAAGTGTTAACTGTGATTAATAGTACATTTAAAAGTGTGATTAATCTGATTTAAAAATGAATGGTTGGACAGAATTATTATAACATAGCTCAATAATAATGAATTCATTTTGTCATTGCAATCTGTCAAGGGCCAAAATGGTCCCCCGTGCCGTACTTTGGACACTCTGATATGAACGCTCAATAGTGTGTATATTTGGTGTGAATTGACTAAACATCTCTGACATCTTCTCCAGCCCACTTACGCTTCCATTCCTCCAGGGCCAGCGAGGCGTTGTCGTGGCTGTCGTCGTAGGGCTCGGGCTCAGGGAGGTCGTCGGGGTCTCGGAGGCCATCAAAGTAGGGATGCTCCAGCGCCAGTTCGGCTGTGGGCCTCTCGTCCCCGTCCAAGACCAGCATCTTCTCCAGCAGGTCCACGCCTGTCGGGCGCAGAGGTGGGTGGACGCGCAGGATAAGAAGGAAGGGACTTTGGAAGAGGACTTACATTTGGCACTGGCCCGGGGGAACAGTGTGGAGAAGTCTTTCCTGGGGTACTTAGGGAGCGCCTTCACATAATTCTTGGCCTGTTTTGGAGGAGATGAATGACAGCAGTATTTGTAACACCTAAGTATTATTGGAGGAAGACCTCATTGGATCTGGTGAGTACAGTGGAACCAAATGGAGATTTACCAACCTTTAGATCTGAACACTCCTTTATCCTTTATTCATTCTGTGTGCCATTTGGATGACATCACTTCCTGTGCA
>NC_084731.1:69512357-69521471 GCF_033978785.1 Entelurus aequoreus
GCTGAATATTCCAAATAAGAAAAAGAATGACATGTTTTGTTATTGATATTAATTTAAATGCGTAACATTCATTGAGGTCTCCACAAAAAGGAAATATTCACAGTAACTAACTTGGAAATGTAACACTTTGTACCTCCTGGCTGTCCAGTTTCTGGATGAACTCTGGTCCAGGTACTCCCGTCACTTTCATGATCTGTGTCAGCTGATCCATGTCTGCAGAGGTTCTCAGTCAAGGAGACTTCTGGAAGGTAATCTAGTAGTTAATCAAACCGTACACATTCTGACTCGGTTAGTCGCTACACCTTTAAACACTGGTCAGAGATCCTCAGTATGACAGGAGCACTATGTTATTTACAAGAGTCAAAGATCCTCCGTATGACAGGAGCGCTCTGTTGTTTACAAGAGTCAAATATCCTCCGTATGACAGGAGCACTATGTTATTTACAAGAGTCAAAGATCCTCCGTATGACAGGAGCACTTTGTCGTTTACAGGAGTCAAAGATCCTTCGCATGACAGGAGCGCTCTGTTTACAAGAGTCAAAGATCTTTCGTATGACAAGAGCGCTCTGTTGTTTACAAGAGTCAAAGATCCTCCGTATGGCAGGAGCACTGTTATTTACAAGAGTCAAAGATCCTCCGTATGACAGGAGCACTCTGTCGTTTACAAGAGTCAAAGATCCTTCGCATAACAGGAGCGCTCTGTTTACAAGAGTCAAAGATCTTCCGTATGACAGGAGCACTATGTTATTTACAAGAGTCAAAGATCCTCCGTATGACAGGAGCGCTCTGTTGTTTAAATGAGTCAAAGATCCTCCGTATGACAGGAGCACTATGTTATTTACATGAGTCAAAGATCCTCCGTATGACAGGAGCGCTCTGTTGTTTACAAGAGTCAAAGATCTTCCGTATGTTAGGATCACTATGTTATTTACAAGAGTCAAAGATCCTCCGTATGACAGGAGCGCTCTGTTGTTTACAAGAGTCAAAGATCCTCCGTATGACAGGAGCGCTCTGTTATTTACAAGAGTCAAAGATCCTGTTTTTAAGGACCTACATCAAATATGCTAGCAAAAGATCCTATATATATATGACTAAAGTGCTCTGCTCTTTTTAAGGACATACATCAAATACACTAAGCAAAGATCCTATATACTGTATATGACAAGAGTGCAGTGCTGTTTTTAAGGACCTACTTCAAATACACTCGCCAAAGATCCTATATACTGTATATGACAAGAGTGCTCTGCTGTTTTTAAAGCCCTACTTCAAATACACTAGCCAAAGATCCTATATATATATGACAAGAGCGTGGTGTTTTTAGGGACCTACTTCAAATATTCTAGACAAAGATCCTATATATATGAGAAGAGTGTGGTGCTGTTTTTAAGGACCTATTATAAATATGCTAGACAAAGATACTATATATATGACAAGAGTGCAGTCCTGTTTTTAAGGACCTACTTCAAATACGCAAGCCAAAGATCCTATATATACACAAGAGTGCTCTGCTGTTTTTCATCACTCACTACTAAAACGCCGGCCAAAGATCTAATGGCAGACGGTGGACTAGTTGGAGTGTGATGTCTTCATGGCGTGGTGCAGATAAAAGATACAATCTTTTCCTTTGAAAAGGGTTTTCCCGTTGATCATCTCAGCCATGATGCAGCCCACAGACCAGATGTCCACTAGAGTAGACGACACACACAAAAACACTCAGCGCTCCATCATTGGATCAGAGACAACACAATTGCAATTTATATTTGAAATATTAAAGATATTTATAACATCAATATGTATATATAAAATAGATAAAATATAATAAATATATGTTTCTATTTTGATATTTAATATACATAGAGATGTATTATTTAATATACATAAAAATAAATATAAATATATATATATATATAAATATATATATATATATATATATATACATATGAATACACATTTATACACAAATATGTATATATACTGTATATAGACACATATGTGAATATATACACACATATATATAGATATAATACATATATAAATATATAAACGGTATATATACATATACTGTATATACATATATATTAAATATATATAATGTATATTTTTATATAATACATTATATGTATAATTATACACACGTATATACGCACAAAAGTGTACATACACACACCCATATGTATCTAAATATATATTTAAAGAATATATACATGCATATATATGTATACATGTAAATAAATGTGTAAATATATATATACATATACACACACACATATATGTACATATACACACACACATTTAAATATATAATAAAAAAATATATATATATCCACATACGTATATACACACAGTATATAGATATAAACTCATACATACACAGTATACACACTATATATATATATTCATATTCATATTCAGTGTTGGCGCTAGGAATTTTCAAAATGGGGTCAAGTCATAAAAATGGGGTTCACAGTAAATTTTTGGGGTCCCACTTTTTTGTAAGTGTTTTGAAAACAAATGATAAATGTATGCATTATCCTGTTATATCTCACATTCTATATTGTGTTTTGGAAAAAGGTTGTCATAAACTTTAATTAATTTAAAAAATAATACAAAAGAAAACATATTTATGCATATGTAAATGTATTTAGTTATAAACATTTATTCACTTTCTTCTTTCCTTCATGGATCTAAACTTTACCACTGCCGGTAGTTTTTTCTATATTTGTAGTTAATAAGTTGCAGGTGTATTTATTTCAGTATAAAAGCGGAAAATGTAGTTTTTTTTGCTTTGGTCATGAAATGATGATATTGGTGTGCCAGGGCATACATACATTATTTAGTTAACGCTTAAATCTCTAGAGTCTACATCAACTTCACATCTATCCCTCAATCCTAAGTTGTTGGGGTTTTGTTATGTTGTTTTTTTGTTTTCTGCCCTTTTTGTCAAAGAAAGCTATGTTTTTTTATGGCAAACACACAACATATGCAAAATCTTCCACAAAAATTATTTTTCAAAGTGGAATATTTGGTGTGAAGTAATCGGAGCCCTGGATGGGTCAATAATTCATAAAATAATTGATTTTGATTCAATATTATGTTTTGAGCATTGGCAGTTTAAAAATAAACAAAACAGCTTTGCTTTATTAGTCAATATTGCAACTTTTTCTAAATTACATTTCCCCTGTAAGCTTTTTTATTCCACTTTTGTTATGTTTTTGTTTATTTGAATAGTATTTTTAGAATGTGCCGTGGGCCTTTAAAACATTAGCTGCGGACTGCAAATGGCCTCCGAGGCACACTTTTGACACCCCTGCTATAGATAATAAAAAATTAAATCTGACAAGTCTATGGATAAAAAGTTTATCAAAACGCAGTCAGCACCTCTGCTTCAGTAAACAATGTCGGTGATGATGTCATCGATACGAGCGACACTTGCAAACTTGTCAGCCACTTCTCCAAGAGACTCCTTTTGAACACTCCTCGCACATTAACACTTCAAAAGGCACATATTTGTTGACCTGCAAAGTATGTTTTTGGGGTGGAGGAGTCTGGTCGGGTGCTGGTTAGCTTGAAGCTAACAGCTAGCCTGTCTCCCTCCTCGAACAATGTTGACCGAGCGGGAGGTAAAAGTGAAGTTTCCATGGACTCACAATGACTAAAACAAGTCATTTACTGGAGACATGGCACAGGATGAAGTTAAAAAAGGTTGACTTTACACTCATCTTAGTGTTTACCATCAAGTCTTTCTTTTGACAGCACCTCGCGGTAAAGTTGTCCGAGTGCAAACTCAGGCAGTATTTGTCATTGATAAAACTTTCGGCGATTCAAAATTTACGACCAATAAAATCGCAATAAACGGGGACGGAAATTTTATCCGGCAAATATAAACAAAACAAAACACTGGCGCAAAGCGATAATTGATAAAATAATTATTTTTTTTATATATATATATACATACAAACCCCGTTTCCATATGAGTTGGGAAATTGTGTTAGATGTAAATATAAACGGAATACAATGATTTGCAAATCCTTTTCAACCCATATTCAATTGAATGCACTACAAAGACAACATATTTGATGTTCAAACTCATAAACTTTTTTTTTTTTTGCAAATAATAATTAACTTAGAATTTCATGGCTGCAACACGTGCCTAAGTAGTTGGGAAAGGGCATGTTCACCACTGTGTTACAAGGCCTTTCCTTTTAACAACACTCAGTAAACGTTTGGGAACTGAGGAGACACATTTTTTAAGCTTCTCAGGTGGAATTCTTTCCCATTCTTGCTTGATGTACAGCTTAAGTTGTTCAACAGTCCGGGGGTCTCAGTTGTGGTATTTTAGGCTTCATAATGCGCCACACATTTTCATGGGAGACAGGTCTGGACTACAGGCAGGCCAGTCTAGTACCCGCACTCTTTTACTATGAAGCCACGTTGATGTAACACGTGGCTTGGCATTGTCTTGCTGAAATAAGCAGGGGCGTCCATGGTAACGTTGCTTGGATGGCAACATATGTTGCTACAAAACCTGTATGTACCTTTCAGCATTAATGGCGCCTTCACAGATGTGTAAGTTACCCATGTCTTGGGCACTAATACACCCCCATACCATCACAGATGCTGGCTTTTCAACTTTGCGCTTATAACAATCCGGATGGTTCTTTTCCTCTTTGGTCCGGAGGACACGACATCCACAGTTTCCAAAAACAATTTGAAATGTGGACTCGTCAGACCACAGAACACTTTTCCACTTTGTATCAGTCCATCTTAGATGAGCTTAGGCCAGCGAAGCCGACTGCGTTTCTGGGTGCTGTTGATAAACGGTTTTCGCCTTGCATACGAGAGTTTTAACTTGCACTTACAGATGTAGCGACCAACTGTAGTTACTGACAGTGGGTTTCTGAAGTGTTCCTGAGCCCATGTGGTGATATCCTTTACACACTGATGTCGCTCGTTGATGCAGTACAGCCTGAGGATCGAAGGTCACGGGCTTAGCTGCTTACGTGCAGAGAGTTCTCCAGATTCTCTGAACCCTTTGATGATATTACGGACCGTAGATGGTGAAATCCCCAAATTCCTTGCAATAGCTGGTTGAGAAAGGTTTTTCTTAAACTGTTCAACAATTTGCTCACGCATTTGTTGACAAAGTGGTGACCCTCTCCCCATCCTTGTTTGTGAATGACTGAGCATTTCATGGAATCTACTTTTATACCCAATCATGGCACCCACCTGTTCCCAATCTGCCTGTTCCCTGTGGGATGTTCCAAATAAGTGTTTGATGAGCATTTCTCAACTTTATCATATTTATTGCCACCTTTCCCAACTTCTTTGTCACGTGTTGCTGGCATCAAATTCTAAAGTTAATGATTATTTGCAAAAAAAAAAATGTTTATCAGTTTGAACATCAAATATGTTGTCTTGTAGCATATTCAACTAAATATGGGTTGAAAATGATTTGCAAATCATTGTCTTCCGTTTAGGCAGCACAGTGGCAGGGTTCAATCCAGGCTCGGGATCTTTCTGTGTGGAGTTTGCATGTTCTCCCCGTGACTGTGTGGGTTCCCTCCGGGTACTTCGGCTTCATCCCACCTCCAAAGACATGCACCTGGGATAGGTTGATTGGCAACACTAAATTGGCCCTAGTGTGTGAATGTTGTCTGTCTATCTGTGTTGGCCCTGCGATGAGGTGGCGACTTGTCCAGGATGTACCCTGCCTTCCGCCCGATTGTAGCTAGGATAGGCTCCAGCGCCCCCCGCGACCCCGAATGGAATAAGCGCTAGAAAATGGATGGATGGATGGGATGTATTCCGTTTATATTTACATCTAACACAATTCCCAACTCAAATGGAAACGGGGTTTGTATCATATATATACTGTGTGTGTGTGTGTGTGTATGTGTATATATATATATGTATATATATATAATATATATATATACAGTATATATATGTGAGTGTGAATGTTGTCTGTCTATCTGTGTTGGTCCTGTGATGAGATGGCGACTTGTCCAGGGTGTATGACCGCCTTCCGCCCATGTGCAGCTGAGATAGGCTACAGCACCCCCCGCGACCCCAAAAGGGACAAGCGGTAGAAAATGGATGGATGGATGGATATATATATGTATACACACAAATGAGATTAATAGCTGTGATTGTCTTGCCAGTCTGTGTGTAGTGCATCCAGTTCAGAATGACCTCGGGCGCCCGGTACCAACGGGTCACCACATAGCCGGTCATCTCAGCATCAGTACTGCGAGCAAGCCCAAAGTCCAGGATCTGTGTTGGAGGGCAGCATAAAAGTCAATGGAACACAAATTCCACGATCAAAGCACATTCATGCAGAAAAACAAGCAGTGATGGATCAGTGTTCATTTTGTTGACTAGAAATGTTCGTCTTTGTTATCGTCAACGACCTATTTAGGGAAATTCTGTTTTTAAAGACCTCGAGCAAAAACAGTAGTCAAAGATCCTCTATAGGACAGGTAGATTGTGTTTTTAGAGACCTCTATAGGACAAGGAGATTCTGTTTTTAGAGACCTCCAGCAAAAAAGCGATAGTCAAAGATCCTCTATAGGACGGGGAGATTCTGTTTTTAAAGACCTCCAGCAAAAACAATAGTCAAAGATCCACTATAGGACAGGGAAATTCTGTTTTTAGGAACTTCCAACAAAAACAATCAACAAAGATCCTCTATAGGATAGGGAATTTTTTTTTTAAAGACTTCCAGCAAAATAAATAGTCAAAGATCCTCGATAGAGCAGGAAAGTTATGTTTTTAAAGACCTCTAGCAAAAACAATAGTCAAAGATCCTCTATAAGACAGGAACGTTGTTTTTAAAGACCTCTAGCAAAAATAATAGTCAAAGATCCTCTATAAGACAGGAAAGTTATGTTTTTAAAGACGTCTAGCAAAAACAAGAGTCAAAGATCCTCTTAGAACAGGGAAATTCTGTTTTTAGGAACTTCCAGCAAAAACAATAGTCAAAGATCCTATGTAGGACAGGGAAATTGGGAAAGATTACTAATTCAGTGCTTAATATTTGAGTGGGCCTTGGTCCCAGGGCCTCGCTATAGTGGAAAAGTTGGGCCCCGAGGTAAAAAAAAAAAAAGGTTACAAATACCTGCTCTGTAGGACTGGAAAGTTCTGTTTTTAAAGACCGACTGCAACATAAGAGTCAAAGATCCTCTCTACAGGATTGTTTCTAAGAACCTACAGCAAAAACTCTGGTCAAAGATCCTTCAGAGTGTGTTTGTGTTTGCCAAGTACGAAGCTTCAAAGATCCTTCAGAGTGTGTTTGTGTTTGTCAAGTACGAAGATTCAAAGATCCTTCAGAGTGCGTTTGTTTGCCAAGTACGAAGATTCAAAGATCCTTCAGAGTGTTTGTGTCTGCCAAGTACGAAGACTCAAAGATCCTTTAGAGTGCGTTTGTGTTTGCAAAGTACGAACCTTCAGCTCACAGTCTTGGTTTACTGCCAAGTTTCCTGGTTTGAGGTCCTGCAACAGAAGAGAAGATGAGTGAAGGACATGAAATTTGCAAGCATTCTATGTTCTACTTGCAACGTTCTACTTGCTACATTGTCCGTTTCATGTTTTACTTTTCACTTTCTACTTTCTAAGTTGTCTTTACTACATTTTACGCTCTACGTTGTACTTTCTAGTACATTCTACTTATCATCAATCAATCAATCAATCAATCAATGTTTACTTATATAGCCCTAAATCATGAGTGTCTCAAAGGGCTGCACAAGCCACAACGATAACCTCGGCTCAGATCCCGAGGATGTCCTACTTTCAACGTTCTTCTCTACGTTCTACGTGCTATGTGCTACTTGCTATGCTCTATGTTTTACTTTTCACTTTGTATGTTCTGTGTTTTACATTCTGCTTTCTACATTTACTTTCTATGTTCCACTTTTTATGTTCTGTTCTACTTTCTATGTTCTACTATCAACGTTATCCTTCTCTACGTTATACTTTCTATGTTCTACATGCTACTTTCTACGGTCTATGTTCTACTTCACTACGCTCTACGGTGCCCACTTCAGAGCGAAGAACTTTGACTAAATAAATACTGTATATATGTATATATTCTGTGTATACATGTATATATATATATATATATATATATATATATACACACACATGTATATATATATATATATATATATATATATATATATATATATATATATATATATATATATATATATATATATATATATATATATATATATATATATATATGCATATATACAGGATACTGTATATATATATATACAGTATATATGTGTATATATACTGTATATATGTATATATATATATATACTGTATATGTATATATACTGTATATATACTGTGTATATATATACACTGTATATATGTATATATATACACACAGTACATATATACACTGTATATATGTATATATATATACTGTATATATATATATATATACAGTATCCTGTATATATGCATATATATATATATATATATATATATATATATATATATATATATATATATATATATATATATATATATATATATATATATATATACACGCCGTGGCGAAGTGAGTAGAGTGGCCGGGCCAGCAATCGGAGGGTTGCTGGTTACTGGGGTTCAATCCCCACCTTCTACCATTCTAGTCACGTCCGTTGTGTCTTTGGGCAAGACACTTCACCCTTGCTCCTGATGGCTGCTGGTTAGCGCCTTGCATGGCAGCTCCCGCCATCAGTGTGTGAATGTGTGTGTGAATGGGTGAATGTGGAAATACTGTCAAAGCGCTTTGAGTACCTTGAAGGTAGAAAAGCGCTATACAAGTATAACCCATTTATTATTTATTTATATATATATATATATATATATATATATATATATATATATATATATATATATATATATATATATATACATATATATATATATATACACACACACATATTCATAAATATATAACTAAATATATATACACCATTATAACATATTTTACAACATTATTACATATTTTACAACATTATAACATATTTTACATCATTATTATATAGTTTATAACATTATTACATATTTTACAACATTACTATATGATTACAAAAATCACAAAAGTATGCTAATGTA
>NC_084731.1:69521491-69536491 GCF_033978785.1 Entelurus aequoreus
ACGTAAATTAGCTGCACCGTTTTATGGTCTGGACTCTGGAGTGTCATTTGTCAATGTAACAACAAAAGAAGGGATCCAGTTGTTTTATTCACGACCTTACAGCGCCATTTCAAAAAGAGAGGTAAAACAAAAGTAGTGATCAGAAGGAGAAAAAAAAGAAGATAAATACAGTGATAACGTCGGGCAAGCAGAAATGCACAAAGCCATGTTTGTTAAAAGTGATAGTCTACTGCTTCTTTAGCACCTGCATTGAGCGAACTTGTCCAAAAGATGGCGCCATAGCACAAAAGAATAACATACTTTACCGTTTGTTTTGCACATGTCAAACTAAAGTATTCCGATTTCAGGTGTGATGCATGAATATGCACGTCACAACCAGATCATTTTATCCCGGGTCCACGTACAAAGTAACATTGTAATCCCAATGATGATCAGATTAAATAAACCTTGTCCATGTACACGTGTCTACTGTCTTGTCCAGTCCGCTACACAGAAGTGTCATAGAGGAACACTCGGAGCCAACAGTACAACGTGAGCCACTTGTACCCAAAAGGAATTTACTTTCAGTTGTTTGGACGCAATAAGACGTTGGCCAAAAAGTAAAGTAGTATTTAAAAGTGGTCAAATTGTTAGGGACAAAAAAAATCACGATTCTTCTTTATTCCGATTTTAAATCAATTTAAAATGTTTCAAAAATGGATTTAAAAATATATATATATTATTATTTTTCTAACAACCTATTTTTGAAAATATGTTTTTTACGCCCATCTCCGCGCTTACTCGCTGCAGGTATACGTTACACGTCAGCTATTATTATCATTTTCAAGAATCGATGAATAAATACAATTGAATGAATACATTAAAATTGTTTTAAATAGATGTTTGTTTTTTAGGGCCGTGGTCCCCATGCTTTACTCACTGCAACGTATACGTCATACTTTGGCAAACCAAAAAGGAGGTTTTATTATAATTATCAGGGTTCCCCCCCGAGGCTATGGGTGTGATCAATATGACATCATCATATCATTTGCATAATTTGTGATGATGCTTGTATTTTCTTAAAAGGGCTACAAAAATAAGTAAAAAAATACATTTTAAAAACAAATCTGTTATTATTCACAAATATTACATATGTTTTCTTATATGGCTTTGCTCTGTTTTTCAACTGTACAGTGTACTTTGTTGAGAACTTTTCAAGTTTCCAGAGACTTCTCCAATCCTTTAGGGACTTTTTCTTCATATAAAAACAACTAACAACAAATATAGCACCTTTTTCTGGTGTTATTGGAGACTATACTCGTGTTTAGAGACTCTTTACGATGAATAGCGAGAGCTGCAGCCAGCCTTTTTGTCTTTAAAATAGCGCCACTGTCCTCTTAATTTTTGCACTTTTTGTAGATGGCTATATTAAAGTATGTCCTCATCGCAGACATGCTGCCTTCGCACTAGCGAATCGCGTGCGTATTGCTTACGTCATCACAACATCTGGTTTCGGCAGTGCTGTTTCGGTGAACAAAGTATTTTTCCAGCGTTTCACTCGTCAATCGTACGCAAATAATAGGCTACATTTTTTTCATTCATTCTGTAACGACCTGCTGCCATTAATGTTTATGTTGGTGTATTATTGTATTATCACACTGTGCCTAAAAGGGGATTGGCGGAGAATGAGGAAGTGTTGTTGTGTGTCTGGGAGTGAAGCACAAAGACAGAAGGGTGTGCATAGGAAGGAATACATGTTGGAATTGGGCCGGTTGTTAGCATAAGATTGGCAATAAATGTTAAAAAGAACGTCAGACTTTGTGTGACTTCTTCTGGACATTACAATAAATGATATTACTTTCATTTGTTTTCACGTAAACAACCCTCATTTTTATGGGGTGGGGCTTTTATTTTGCTGTGGCGGTAGGACTGGAGGATTAAGGCAAACAATAATATTCACGATTATTTTGATTGATATTGAAATCATGAATAATACCATGATTATCAATAATTTTAAAACATGAGGGTATATTGTTCCACCAAAACTTAACTTTAAATCAAATTTAAAATAAGGGATATCTATTTGTAAGAAATTAACAACAAATAAAATAATAGTATGAAAAACAAAACAATTAAACAACAATAGCAATATAATAAAACCATAAGAAAATCAGCTTTTTTAAATTAAGTTTCTTACATGCTACACTTTTTTTTACCACCACAAAGTGTGTGCTTTTTGTGTCATATGTAAAATGTATTAAAATGCAAAAATCCTCACATTTATTGGTACAATACATCTTGACCAATTTTGGCCGATATTTTTAAATCCAAGCATAATATTGTTTGTAAATATATTAGTGTTTTAAGTACATTATGCTTGTGTAAGGTACTTTTTTGAAACCTTTATTTTGTTAGTGGAGTCAGTCCAAATGTGGCGCATCGCGCTGTTATTGTGAAGGGGGGAAGTGTGCTGTTGTTATGAGCTTGACGAGTAAGGAAAAAGAGCGAGACTCTCAAGTTGCGACTGCTGTCCTGTTTGTACATTGTTACATCCATGATGTCGTTCACAACAGATGACGTGTTGTGGTGTATGATTGTTTGTACATTGATGTTACATCCATGATGTCATTCACAACAACACAACAGATGAGATGTGTTGTGTGTGTATGATTGTTTGTACATTGATGTTACATCCATGATGTCGTTCATAACAACACAACAGATGAGATGTGTTGTGGTGTATGATTGTTTGTACATTGATGTTACATCCATGATGTCATTCACAACAACACAACAGATGAGATGTGTTGTGTGTGTATGATTGTTTGTACATTGATGTTACATCCATGATGTCGTTCATAACAACACAACAGATGAGATGTGTTGTGGTGTATGATTGTTTGTACATTGATGTTACATCCATGATGTCGTTCACAACAGATGAGATGTGTTGTGTGTGTATGATTTTTTTGTACATTGATGTTACATCCATGATGTCGTTCACAACAACACAACAGATGAGATGTGTTGTGGTGTATGATTGTTTGTACATTGATGTTACATCCATGATGTCGTTCACAACAACACAACAGATGAGGTGTGTAGTGAGTGTATGGATTGTTCTTGCTCGCTCTAGCTTCCTATTTTAGTTGTTGTTTCAAGTACCGTCTCCACATTGTTTAGGTTAGGACGTAATTTGGGGATGAGTGAGCGGTACATTATTTTACCAAACAAATGTCTCTTCTTCTCACAATGACAGCATTTTACTCACACTTATGTCAATTTCCCTGATATCCTGTGTTAAACATCGGATTCCCTTTTACTTGCCAATTCTGTGACTCAGTTGGTAGTTACGTTAACGCGGAAATGCCTTACTTTTTTTTGTTGAGTTTAGTGATTATTAGTTAGGCATTCTAGCACGGTATCAAAAAAAATAGTAACCAAGCTGAGATGATTCCACAAACTTCTAGTAGACATGTTCTTTTTTCCGTCAAAAGCTCACTCATCCATTTCACTGTTGTAAGCTCAGGAATTTGCCTGCAGGTTGTGCCGCCTATTAATCTTTTCTTTCTTTTTTCAATTATAATATTATTATGATCAGTGAAAAACCAGTGAAGTTGGCATGTTGTGTAAATCGTAATTAAAAACAGAATACAATGATTTGCAAACTATTTTCAACTTATATTCAGTACTGCATCAAAAAGCGACATCAGTGTGTAAAGGATATCAACACATGGGCTCAGGAACACTTCAGAAAACCACTGTCAGTAACTAAAGTTGGTCGCTACATCTGTAAATGCAAGTTAAAACTCTACCATGCAAAACCAAAGTCATTTATCAACAACACCCAGAAACACTTTGCTGGGCCCGAGCTCGTCTAAGATGGACTGATGCAAAGTGGAAAAGTGTTCTGTGGTTTGACGAGTCCACATTTCAAATAGTTTTTGGAAACTGGACGTCTTGTCCTCCGGACCAAAGAGGAAAAGAACCATCCGGTGCAAAGTTCAAAAGCCAGCATCTGTGATGGTATGGGGGTGTACTAGTGCCCAAGGCATGGGTAACTTACACATCTGTGAAGGCACCATTAATGCTGAAAGGTATATACAGGTTTTGGAGCAACATATGTTGCCATCCAAGCAACGTTATCATGGACGCCCCTGCTTATTTCAGCAAGACAATGCCAAGCCACATTCTGCACGTGTTACAACAGCGTAGCTTCATAGTAAAAGAGTGCGGCTACTAGACTGGCCTGCCTGTAGTCCAGACCTGTCTCCCATTGAAAATGTGTGGCACATTATGAAGTGTAAAATACCACAACGGAGACCCCGGACTGTTGAACAACTTAAGCTGTACATCAAGTAAGAATGGGAAAGAATTCCACCTGAAAAGCTTCACAAATGTGTCCCCTCAGTTCCCAAACCTTTACTGAGTGTTGTTAAAAGGAAAGGCCATATAACACAGTGGTAAAAATGCCCCTGTGACAACTTTTTTGCAATGTGTTGCTGCCATTAAATTCTAAGTTCATGATTATTTGCAAAAGAAATAAGTTTCTCAGTGTGAACATTAAATATCTTGTCTTTGCAGTCTATTCAATTGAATATAAGTTGAAAAGGATTTACAAATCATTGTATTCTCTTTTAATTTACCATTTACACAACGTGACAACTTCACTGCTTTTGGGTTTTGTACATTGCGAGAATCGGAAAACACACCGTAATTGCTAGGAATTTTAGGCCACCTGAAAGACTATTTTGTGTGGGCCCTTTCTACCGCATTTATTCACGACAGCACTGATCGTGCATTTACCAAAACCGAGGTAGAAAATTCAATTATTTTGTTATTGTGATTTTTGCCATAATCGCCGAGCTCTGCGTGAAAAGGCCATCTGCTGTAAACAAATCACATTTATGGTATGTCCTCCTGAGAACTAGCATCCTCTGCAGTTGGCATTTGTGTTTTGGATAACAGGGTTATTTTTTTCAGAAATGTTCAACAACACCAACAACAAATACCCACAGCAAGGGCGCTGGTTCTCAAGAGGATGTGGTAATCCACGACCAGGCTCAATTATGTGACCTTTATTCCCAGGGACAATATTTTGGAAGTAACAGGTGCCATCCATTATTTGTGGAGCTTAGCGTTGACCCAAAGAGAGAACCTCAGTGCTGCATGTGTCTGAGTGGTAATAGTTCTAACAGATCTGTTCTCCAACCGAATGGCGTCCAGCCAGGCCTGGAGGATCCGGTTGTTGTTGGTGTTGGCAGATTTATTAGGGTCTCTGCGTGGAAAGAGCGGGCTTTAAGGGCGCCGATTCTGCCTGTAAGAGCTGGCATTGGTTCTCTTTGTGCAGCTCAAGACCAACTGTGGAACTGATCAATCATTCACCCATTGACTGTACTGAAGACAGTTTCAGGTCTAAATAAACCGCCTGTCTTCCCCAGACCTGCGGTATTAACAAAAAGGCCCAAAAGTGAAGTTTGCCTGCAGCGTCTATGACAGTCTGTTATGGTCTACAAGCGCCTGAGTCTTCAGGAGAAGCTGGGCCTGAATACCAGACGTCTGTAAGCTCACGTTGCCTGCTAAGTCCCACACGGCTAAATGGACACATTAACCCCGTAAGCATCACCTGTCAAAGGACACATTTGTGAAACCGGTTAAGAAGAACAAGACGCTAATGGGTAGGGGTGGAGGAAGTCATCAATTCTGGACAAATGGTTATGATGTTAGTTTATTCCGAAAATTTGTACAATTACAATATGATACATCACATAATTACAGTATGAATGGTTATGGTGTTAGTTTATTCCGAATATGCGTACAATTACAATATGATACATCACATAATTACAGTACGGATGGTTATGGTGTTAGTTTATTCTGAACATTTGTACAATTACAATATGATACATCACATAATTACAGTATGAATGGTTATGGTGTTTATTCCGAACATTTGTACGATTACAATTGTGTTAGTTTATTCCGAATATGTGTACAATTACAATATGATACATCACATAATTACAGTACGAATGGTTATGGTGTTAGTTTATTCCGAACATTTGTACAATTAGAATATGATACATCACATACCGTATTTTTCGGAGTATAAGTCGCACCGGCCGAAAATGCATAATAAAGAAGGAAAAAAACATATATAAGTTGCACTGGAGTATAAGTCGCATTTTTTGGGGACATTTATTTGATAAAACCCAACACCAAGAATAGACATTTGAAAGGCAATTCAAAATAAATAAAGAATAGTGAACAACAGGCTGAATTAAGGCTGAAACGACGCGTCGACGTAGTCGACGTCATCGGTTACGTAAATACGTCGACGCCGTTTTTGTGCGTCGGCGCGTCGCATATTTACGTCACACTACCGTCATGGCGAAGCGCAAAGCAGACGATCAAAGCAGACGATGCGAGCGGTGCGAGCGAGGGGGAAAAGCATGCCAAAAGTGGTCAAAAGTGTGGGAGTATTTCAATAAACGGCCTAATAATGTTGTTGTATGCACACTGTGTCGAGCGGAAATGGCCTTTCATAGCAGCACAACGGCTATGAACGAACATTTGAAAAGAAAACCATCAACTAGTCAATCGTCCGCGCGACACAAAAACATGAATGTGTCATTTGTATCTGCTAGGGGTGTAACGGTACGTGTTTTGTATTGAACCGTTTCGGTACGGGGCTTTCGGTTCGGTACGGGGGTGTACCGAACGAGTTTCTAAGCTAAAGCTAACTTTAGCTGCTAAAGTCTTAACAAGCTGCTTCGCTCCTCTGCCTCTGTCTCAGCACGCAGCATTGTCCCACCCACACAACCATCTGATTGGTACACACGCAGCATTGTCCCACCCACACAACCATCTGATTGGTACACACGAAGCATTATCAGCCAATCAGCAGTGTGTATTCAGAGCGCATGTAGTCAGCGCTTCAGCGTGGAGCAGATAGGTGTTTAGCAGGTGAGCATCAGGCAGCGGACTCTCCCCAAATGATAATAAACACCTCCCAGTCAACTACTAGTAACATTACTATGAGCCCGTTGACCTTCTAGAAATATAAACTGCTTGTCCTGGCTTGAGGTGAAGGCTAATTACCTCTCAGTTCCAGCCACATCGACCCCTTCTGAGCGCCTATTTTCAGCTGCTGGGAATATTGTAAACAAGAAAAGAAGCAGAGCATGTAGACATGCTAACCTTTCTTCATTACAACTGTTAGTCACTCACTGGAATGAGTAGAATTGGTTATTGTGTACTGTGTTGGACTGGATATTTATTTTGCACATTTTAAAAGCAATACTTAATGTTTACAGTGTTCCAGAATATTTAGATTGGCACTTTTTTGTATTGGATGTTTATCTTTATTTTTGCACATTTTAGCAAATAAGCAGTACTTTCACTTTTGTTGAAATGTTTACACTGTTGTTACAGAATATTTCGTTTTGCACTTTTTTGTATAGGATGTTTATCTTTATTTTTGCACATTTTAAAGCAAAATAAGCAATACTTTTACTTTTGAAATGCTTATACTATTGCAGAATATTAAGATTTGCACTGGATGTTGACTTTTATATTTGCACATTAAAAAGCAAATAAGCTACTTTTAATTTTGTTAAATGTTAAAAGTTTTAAATGTTTACATTGTTACAGAATATTTAGTCATGTTGTTGTCAATGTTGACTGAGTGGCCATACTTCTTTTTTTTGGTAAATAAAAGCCATGCCTTTTGAAAAAACGGGCCTACATTTATTTTTTCATCTTCATTTTGAATAAAAAAATAATCTGTAAAAGGAAAAATAATCTATAGATTAATCGAAAAAAATAATCTATAGATTAACCGATTAATCGAAAAAATAATCTATGGATTAATCGATAGAAAAGTAATTGTTAGCTGCAGCCTTAGGCTGAATAAGTGTACATTATATGACGCATAAATAACCAACTGAGAGCGTGCCTGGTATGTTAACGTAACATATGGTAAGAGTCATTCAAATAACTATAACATATAGAACATGCTATACGTTTACCAAACAATCTGTCACTCCTAATCGCTAAATCCGATGAAATCTTATACGTCTAGTCTCTTACGTGAATGAGCTAACTAATATTATTTGATATTTTACGGTAATGTGTTAATAATTTCACACATAAGTCGCTGCTGAGTATAAGTCGCACCCCCGGCCAAACTATGAAAAAAACTGCGACTTATAGTCCGAAAAATACGGTAATTACAGCATTAATGGTTATGGTGTTAGTTTATTCCGAACATTTGTACAATTACAATATCATACATCACATAATTACAGTACGAATGGTTATAATGTTAGTTTATTCCGAACATTTGTACAATTACAATATGATACATCACATAATTACAGCATGTCCAAAAAGGAGTCAGATGGAACATTACTAACACATTTGTAAATAAGAGTAAATAAATAGACAAATGGCTGAGTAAATAATTATTGAATACATTATTGAAATTCTCATAAATAAATACTTAAGAAATTAATTATTCAGATAATGAGATGAATAAGATGATCTCCTTTTTTTTAAAGAGGTTCAATATGTTATATATATATATATATATATATATATATATATATATATATATATATATATATATATATATATATATATATATATATATATATATATATAATACAGTAAATAAATAAATGATAAATGGGTTATACTTGTATAGCGCTTTTCTACCTTCAAGGTACTCAAAGCGCTTTGACAGTATTTCCACATTCACCCATTCACACACACATTCACACACTGATGGCGGGAGCTGCCATGCAAGGCCAGTACTGTATGTACTGTATTTTCCGGACCATAGGGCGCACCAGATTATAAGTCGCATTAAAGGAGTCATATTATATATATTTTTTTGTAAATGTAAAATACTTCCTTGTGGTCTACATAACATGTAATGGTGTTTCTTTTGTCAAAATGTTGCATAGATGATGTTTTACAGATCATCTTCAAGTCGCTTTCTGACAGTCGCTGCAGGATGTGCTGTTTTGTGGGCGGTCTTATTTATGTGCCTCTACTTCGACAGCGTCTTCTCCCCGTCATCTTTGTTGTAGCGGTGTAGCGTGCAAGGACGGGAGTGGAAGAAGTGTCAAAAGATGGAGCTAACTGTTTTAATGACATTCAGACTTTACTTCAATCATCCGGAAACAACAACAAGGCCGGAAATGTGTCCCGTGAAAAACTGTCCGACCAGAACTGTAATAACTAATGTTTCTTGGGTGAATAATGTAAACTCACTACACCGGTATGTTTTAGCGCTTTCATGGCGAGTTTACTGGCAGATATAAGTAAGAACTTCACACTACTTTATATTAGAAATGGCAACAGCGGAGGATAAATGTCCCATAACAAGAAGATAGAGAAAAAGAAGAAACTTATCGACTACGGTGTCGGCACAGACTACAAAGGCGGGCGTACGCAATTTTTCAGGATTTATGCAGATCCCAAATACAGATCAGCAGGTACCAGAAGGTAAGGAAAGTTGCTTTTGCATAATATTGCGAAACAAAACGCCAGATAATGTCTTACCTTATACGCACACCATAATAATACTCCTATGTTTAATGCGGCGACAATCCATCAAGCGGTGCGGCTTACCAAAGTCGTACTTAAACATTTTGATAGATTTTTGAGCGCCTGGTGTAATGTTCTATATTTTCAATGGAACATATACAATTTTGGTGTTTACTTGAGTCACATTGCAGTTTACACTTATCTCTTATGTGTGACTGCCATCACATTGCAGTCTACACGTATCTCTTATGTGTGTCTGCCATCTACTGGTCACACTTATCATTTCACCATGTACCAAATAAAATAGCTTTGAGGTCGGTAAGCACAACCAGAATTATTCCTTACATTAGGCGCACCGGGTTATAAGGCGCACTGTCAAGTTTTGAGGGAAAAAAATGATTTTAAGTGTGCCTTATAGTCCGGAAAATACGGTATATGTATAGGTGTATATCGGGGGTCTCAAACCACTTGCGGCCCGCGAGACGTTATTTTGCGGCCCCCACCTTAATATGAAAGTTTAATGTTAGTGCAGCCCGCGAGTTTTAAACGAATGGCGCTTGACAGCGTTGTGTGCGGAGCTGACGGAATCTACCAATCACGGTGTGGTATATGGCTCTCGATAATATCGAGGGTGTGCCTTGATGGCACTGTCTTCAGTGTCCTCTGGAACAGTGGTCCCCAACCACCGGGCTACGGCCCGGTACCGGTCCGTGGACCGATTGGTACCGGGCCGCGGCCGCACAAGAAATGTAAAAAAAAACCCAAAAAAACAAAACAAAAATGTTTTATTTTTTTATTTAATCAACATAAAAAACACAATATAACATTATATATCAATATAAATCAATACAGTCTGCAGGGATACAGTCCGTAAGCACACATGATTGTATTTCTTTATGACAAAAAAAAACAAAAACATTTTTATTCTCTCTGTACTCCGACAGAGAGTCGCTGGGCGAATCAGACGTGTAACACGTTAGTGGTGATGTTAGCCCGTTCGGGGCTAATTGTGCTACCGTAACTGTAAACTCCACTGCGAGACGACCCCCACTAGCTCCTGTAATTTCAATAAACCCGAATTAATAAATAATATGTTAGTGTGTTCTAAGTAATCTACTTTATGAATAATCCTTATAGCTCTTTTCTGTAATTGATACAGAGAAAGTTGCGGTGCACAAGGAATACAATTTGAAACGTCATTATACAACTAGACATGCTGAAGAGTATGCAAAATACCAGGGAGATGAGAGAGTGAACTGGGTTGCAAATTTTAAAACCAGTCTACTGAGGCAACAAGATTTCGTCAAGAAAGCAAGCGAAAAGAGCGATGCAGCAGTCAAAGCTAGCTACATGGTGATTGAGATGGTTGCTAGGGCGGGAAAGCCATTCAAAGAAGGTGAATTCATTAAAAAGTGCATGTTAGATTTTTTTAAAGAAAAAAAACTGGGTGCGGCCCAGCCTCACCCAGTTTCTGCATCCAGTGGCCCCCAGGTAAATTGAGTTTGAGATCCCTGGTGTATATGCAGTCGTGGTCAAAAGTTTACACTTGTAAGGAACATAATGTCATGGCTGTCTTGAGTTTCCAATAATTTCTACAACTCTTATTTATTTGTGACAGGCGGATCGGTGCGGCGTCTTCAGTAATGCGAACGCTGTATCGATCCGTTGTGGTAAAGAATGAGCTGAGCCGGAAGGCAAAGCTCTCAATTTACCGGTCGATCTACGTTCCCATCCTCACCTACGGTCATGAGCTTTGGGTTATGACCGAAAGGACAAGATCACGGGTACAAGCAGCCGAAATTAGTTTCCTCCGCCGGGTGGCGGGTCTCTCCCTTAGAGATAGGGTGAGAGGCTCTGTCATCCGGGAGGAGCTCAAAGTTAAGCCACATGGAGAGGAGCCAGATGAGGTGGTTCGGGCTTCTGGTCAGGATGCCACCGTGTTTGGGGCACGTCCGACCGGCAGGAGGCCAAGGGGAAGACCCAGGACACATTAGGGAAGACTATGTCTCCCGGCTGGCCTGGGAACGCCTCGGGATCCCCCGGGAGGAGCTGGACAAAGTGGCTGGGGTGAGGGAAGTCTGGGCTTCTCTGCTTAGGCTGCTGCCCCCGCGACCCCACCTCGGATAAGCGGAAGAAAATGGATGGATGGATGGATGGATGATTTTTTATTTTTTTTAGCCTATTAAGAATCGTTACCGGTAAAGGATTCATTCAAAAATCGATTATTGTTTTGAACCCCTCGTGCTCTGTACGCGTCTAAGCGCGTTACAGCAGAGAGTAACACCACCAGCATGCAGTTTCGTGGCAAGTGGTGCTAAGACTAATAATACTAACCATACTGCAGACATATTGTGATGATGACCTCATGCAGCTCACCACGTGTTTACCTTGGCAGATGCTGGCTTCTCCACGAACATCTTTGATGAAGATGAAAGCGAGCCCATCACTAATACTGTCACGCTCTCATGAAGTATTTCTCTCTTTGTGACTTCGGAATGGCGGTGATTCATGCACCAACCCGCTGCTGGAGCCCAGGGGCTCTGGACTGACAGATGTCTTGACTAATGACCGAGTCAACAATAGTGTTTGAAGGGCGGTAAAGAAAAGCATAAACCTCCATCAAATGCGGCAGAATCTTCGTGTTGTGCCCAAATTAACCATTCTCCACCATTTAATACTCCTGTTTTAAGTCAGCTGGGATAGGCTCCAGCCCTTCCCAAAGCTGACTCAACGTATTGAAGGGCGGATCATTCCCCACCATTTTTGTTAGAATTCAGAGCTAATTTTACTGTGTATGCCCACCCTGGGATAGGCTCCAGCCCTCCCCGCGACTCCTGACCTGGATAAGCAGTATAGAACATGTGTGGACAGATGGGCGATTCTCTACCATTTTGAGTAAAACTCAGGTCCTACTTTGCACAATGAAACCCCATTTTAAATCAGCTGGGATAGGCTCCAGCCTTTTCCGTGACCTTCTGCAGCATAAGCAGTATAGAAAATGTATTGATGCGCAGGTGGATGGACAGGTCTTCACCATTTTCAATGAAGCTCCGAGCCTGAGTCGCACTGTGTATGCCAATCTTAAATCAGCCGGGGTAGGCTCCAGCTTTTTCCTCTACCCTAAGGTAATCAATATGGAAAACGTATTAATGGATGGACAATCCTTTGCCATTTTTAGTGAAACTCTGGTCTTAATTTGCAGTGTGTGTGTTCATCCCAGATTACTTTGGATAGGCTCTAGCCCTCCCCGTGACCCTTAGAAAGATATGCAGTATAGAGAATGTATTGATTGACAGATGGACAATTTTTCTTGGTAAAACCAAACTTAATTTGCACTCTATATGCCGATCTTAAGTCAGATGGGGTAGGTTCAAGCCCTTTCTGTGACCCGGCAGGATAAGCAGTATAGAAAGTGTAATAATTGGTGAAAAATTCTCCACCATCTTTGGTGAAACTCTGATCTTAATTTACACTGTTAATGCTATTCATAAATCAGCTGGGGTAGGCTCCAGCTTTCCCCTATCACCCTAAGATAATCAATATAGAAAATGTATTGATAGATGGACAATCCTTTGCTATTTTTAGTGAAACTCTGGTCTTAATTAGCAGTGTGTGTGTTCATTTTAAATCAGCTGGGATAGGATCCAGCCCTCCCCGTGACCCTAAGAACGATACACAGGATATAATATGTATTGATTGACAGATGAACGTTCATATTTTTGGGGTAAAACCGAACTTAACTTATATGTATATATGTATGTATACATAAATGCCGGTCTTAAATCAGTTGGGATAGGTTTAATCCCTTTCTGTGACCTTGAGCAGGATAAGCAGTATATAATGTGTATTAATCGGTGAAGAATCCTCCACCATCTTTGATGAAACTCTGATCTTAATTTTCACTGTGTATGCCAATCGTAAATCAGCTGGGGTAGGCTCAAGCTTTCCCCATCACCCTAAGATAATCAATATTGAAAATGTATTGATAGATGGACAATCCTTTGCGAAACTCAGGTCATAATTTGCAGTGTGTGTTCATCGTAAATCAGCCGGTATAGGCTCCAGCCCTCTCGTGACCCTAAGAACGATACACAGCATAGAAAGTATAGTGATTGACAGATCAACTGAATTATTTTTGGAAAACTGATTTAAAACTTAATTTGCACTGTAAATGCTGATTTTAAGTCAGCTGGGCTAGGCTCCAGCCCTTCTTGTGAGCCTGAAAAGCAGTATTGAAAATGTGTTAATGTGCGGATGGGATGGATAATTGTCCATTTGAGGTGAAACGCAGCAGTAGAAGTAGTAGTAGTAGTAGTAGCAGTAGCAGTAGTAGTAGTATACACAGTAAGTAGTTGTAGTAGCAGCAGTAGTAGTATAAACAGTAAGTAGTAGTAGCAATAGCAGCAGTAGAAATAGTAGTAGCAATAGCAGCTGTTGTAGTAGTAGTAGCAGTAGTAGTTGTAGTAGTATAAACAGTAATTAGTTGTAGTAGCAGCAGTACTAATATACAAAGTAAGTAGCAGTGGCAGTAGGAATAATAGCAGTTGTAGTAGTAGCAGTAGTAGTATACACAATAAGTAGTATACACAATTAGTAGTAGTAGTATAAACATTAAGTAGAAGTAGCAGTAGGACATAGCAGGATCAGTAGTAGTAGTAGTATAAACAGTAAGTAGTAGTACTAGCATTAGTAGTAGTATCAGGAGCAGTACTAGTTGTAGTAGTAGCATAAACAGTAAGTAGTAGTAGCAGTACTAGTACTAATAGTAGTATAAACAGTAAGTAGTAGTAGTAGTATAAAGCGTAAGTAGTAGTAGTATAAACAGTAAGTTGTAGTACTAGCAGTAGTAGTAGTAGTAGAATAAACAGTAAGTAGTTGAGTTATCAGACGTAGGTTTGGGTGCAGCATCTGGTTTAGTAGCATGAGAACAAACATGTTTTTGAGTCATCCTAACTAGTAGTAATAGTAGTATTATAAACAGTTAGTAGTAGTAGTAGTAGTATAAACAGTAAGTAGTTGAGTTATCAGACAAAGTTTAGACGCTTTTTGATTGATTGATTGAGACTTTAATTAGTAGGTTGCACAGTGAAGTACATATTCCGTACAATTGACCACTAAATGGTAACACCCGAATAAGTTTTTCAACTTGTTTAAGTCGGGGTCCACTTAAATTGATTCATGATACAGATATATACTATCAGATATATATTATCATCATAATACAGTCATCACACAAGATAATCACATTGAATTATTTACATTATTTACAATCCGGGGTGTGGAGGGGGTGGTGGGTTAGGTTTGGTTGTTATCATCAGACATCAACAATTGAGAACAGAGAAAAGGATATTGGAACAGTGTAGGTCTGACTTGGTAGGATATGGACAGCAAGTAGTGGACATAGAGAGAGAGAGCGGGAGGGAGGGAGAGAGAGAGAGAGATCAGAAGGCATAAGAAAAAGTATCT